>NW_028324380.1:0-12500 GCF_058129835.1 Hydra viridissima | reverse complement strand
ATATATATATATATATATATATATATGAAGGGTGAAAGGGGAAAAACAGTGATGTCACATTTTCGGATTTTTCAAGTTATTCACCCTACTATATAGTATGTCGCTGCATTATTACAATTAAATGAATCATTTAAAAAAAGTCACCCCTAAATTTATACATGAAAAAAGGTACCACCAGGGGTAAATGGTGATGTCCATATCTTTCAAGCTGTAAAAGAGCGCTGTTCATAATAAAGCCGATCAAAATCTTATTTAGGATAAGATTATTCTTTACTGTTTAATAAAATGGTGGATAAATGTAAACTTCCTGATATTATAGAGAAAAAAAAAACAAAAACAAAAACTTGGTCAAAAGTGGGAAAAAAAGAGAAATGAACGATTATCATCACATGTAATGGGCCTTCTCTGCTACTCCAAGTGTTATAAATGTTTTCAAATAACGACAGTGGAAGAGAAGGAAATTTTACTAACACAATTTAACAAAATACAAAGTAAAGATCACCAAGACACCTTTCTTGTTTTGATGATTGAGGTTTTTAGTATAAAACGAAGAAGACCTTGAAGAGTAGAAGAAACACCATTACTACATGACCACTCATTCTCTTATTTTATCAAACCGGCAAGAGATAACAGTACTGTAAAGATTCCAATTTGTACCAATGTTTTTTTATCAATATTAGGCATTGGAAAAGCAATAGTAGAAAGAATCAAAAAGTCTCTTGCTAAGACTGGTGAGTATACAAGCATATATAAAATATTATTTACTAAATAATGATTCAAATAAATAATCAAAAAATTAATATAACAATGTATAAATGTAATTTAACCAATTTTCTCTCAAAATTTACAAAATAAATTATTCTTTGTATAATTTGACAGCTAACAATCTTAAACAGTTTAATACTTGATTAGATTGTTTGTGAAATAGCTTTTTTTAGGAATTCCTCCTGTGAGCCCGCAAGGAAAACACACAAACCATTCTCTTATCTTTTCTGAACACATTGTGAATAGTATTATTGATCATATTAAATCTTTTAGAGGATAGCAAAGTCATTATACTTTGCATGATACTAGGAAGCTTTATCTGCCAGAGAAACTTAATTTATCAAAGATGCATGATATGTATAAGGAGCGCTTCCCACAATATAAAGTTTGTTGTGAAAGCTACAGGCACTTTAATAATGTTTGATTATTTAAGAATAATATTTGATGACTAATTATTTTGATTGTGATTTACTATGATCAATGACTCTAAGCTTTTTTTTCCAGGTAAATATTTACAGAAAAATTTAATATCACCTTTGGTTATCCTCATAAGGATACATGCTCAACATGTGACAAGCTCACTATTATAATTGAAAACAAAGACACTTCTGCAGATCAGCTCATCAAAAGTCAGCAAGAAAAAGAGCTTCACTTGAGCAAAGCAGCAGTGTTTTATGTCAGAAAGCACGACATAATGCCTTGTTAAAAACTAATCATACAGCTCTTACATTTAACTTTGCTAAGAACATGAGCTGTCCTAATATTTCTATAAATGATGTTTATTAGCAGCTCTCTTTGTACACATTTAATATACACAGCTTAGGATCAGACATTGTGCACCTGTTTTGTTATGATGAAACCTATGAGAAGAAAGGAGCAAATAACATAGCTAGCATGTTGCAGCACTATTTTGATCACATTCTTTCAAGAGATATATCACATTTGGAGCTTTGTGATTCATGTGCAGGACAAAATTAAAATTAGACTATTATTTGTTTTTTTCATTTTAATGTAGTAAATAATAAACATTTCCAAGAAATCAAATTATCTTTTCCAATAAGGGGCCACAGCTCCATGGAGTCTGATCGTGACATGTCTTTAGTCAACCAGAAGAATACATCTCTTTCAAGAGATGTATCACATTTGGAGCTTTGTGATTCATGTGCAGGACAAAATTAAAATTAGACTATTATTTGTTTTTTTCATTTTAATGTAGTAAATAATAAACATTTCCAAGAAATCAAATTATCTTTTCCAATAAGGGGCCACAGCTCCATGGAGTCTGATCGTGACATGTCTTTAGTCAACCAGAAGGTTCAAGCAGAGATACCAGAAAGATGGATGAAAGAATTCTGCTCTTGTCGCAAGAAACCTTCACCATTTCAAATTATCAAGATGGAGCTGAACATGTTCCTAAATATTTCAGAACATATCAAACCATTTTACAAAGCCTTGTGTGCAATACAAACCCGTCCAATCCGTGAGATCATTTTTTCCCAAGATTTCCCTCATATGCTACAATACAGAATGGACCTTTAAAAAGAGCTGTTGTTTCAAAAACAGTTGGAAAGAGGAACTGTTTAATACCAAAGCCCCTCACATTCTTGTACACTAAAAAACTGCCTATCAGCAGTGCCATGTATGCTGACCTTCAGGTTCTCAAGGCTTTTTGCACGCCTGAGGCCCAGCAGCTTTTTAAAACAACAAAATATATTAAACTGGAATAATGAAATCATTATCCTGGGGTGGGGTTTTTATGGCCCCTTTGTCCCACTCCATAAACATGTTTATCGTTCAGATTGAAAAGTTTGGAGACTTAACTCTGCAGCTGTGTTTTTTAAGCTATAATAAGCAACATGTTGAACATTATTTTGATGATAAAATTGAAATAAATATTTACAAGGGGAAAACTAGTGATGTCACAAGAGGACACTGAACTCAGGATTTGCTGCAGCTCATGTTGTCTACCTTCCAATAAACTTCTATTGTGTTTAAATACTAAGTAACAGATTATACTAAATTTAAAACTTAAAAAGAAATTATGATACTAAGCATAGCTTGTTATATAAGTCTTAAGGTAGGTCAACTTTATCAAATTTTTTTCAAAATTCAAAATGAGTAATGAGCAATTCCACGACCGTCACAGCGTGACAACTGTCTTTTTTTTTTGTCTTTAGCCTTCAATATTTTATTATTAAATAGATATAAAAAGAATTTTTTTTGCTATTTTGTTAGCTCATAAAAGGAATAATATAGATCAACTGAATTATTAACTTGGCATTAAACAAAAAGTTTAGACATTACTCTTACAAGTTTTATAGCTAAATAACATTTATTTAATTAAATTTCAAACAGGTGCACCTTTAATTAACTAATGGTAAACGTCACAGCGTGACCAGACACATTTGGGTAGTTATAAACCAGGTAAATGGGCTGTTTTTAATAAATTTAAAACTAAGTAGAGAAATATATAATTACATCTTCATAAAAATAGTTCTTACATAGCAATCTTCTGAACACGCCCATACTATACCAGTGTCAAATCGCGTCCATATTATATTGCTGTCATATATACAACGTTTTAAAGTTTTTTGGTGATTTCGCCTGAAGACATAAGTTGTTTCACTAAATACTTGGCACTTGAATAGGGTCGCATTTCTATTTTACCATTATTGTTTTGAATTAGGTGCGCTGCAAATACTCCTGGTTATGCTGGTGCTTTTGTA
Source organism: Hydra viridissima (assembly GCF_058129835.1). NCBI lineage: Eukaryota > Metazoa > Cnidaria > Hydrozoa > Anthoathecata > Hydridae > Hydra > Hydra viridissima. Next base: position 9,009 of record NW_028324380.1, on the reverse strand, counting down.
AATAACTCATCAATTTTAAGTTTTTTTATTGTATTTATAATATCTTTCACAGAAACAAAATAGACATTGAAATTAGTCTCATTTTTAACAGCTTCATGAAAAGTTATGGCATCAGTTATCATACATTTTCTCTGGATTATTTTTTGCCTTGCTATTCTTTTAACGGTCCCACCAATAGCATCTACTGGTCCTTTCCCATGAGAAGCAGCGAAAAAGTTCCAGAATAATTTTAAACCATGCTGTTCTTCCAACCAGGGTATTGCTGATGCAATAAAACGATTTTTAAATTGATTGCTTGGGCCGTCTGTCCAAACCTGTAGTATTTTAACACTTGATTCAATATGCTTAGATAATAAACTATGAACAAATACAAGAATAAATTCTTTTGAATGGCTTAAATCATCTGAAACTATGACAGCTGATGAGCATGAATTTTGGTACCAAAATACAGCAGTAAAAACAGTAACTTGCTTCTTGTGCCAATGTGCTGACTGCACTTCATCTTGCCACAAAGTTGAAAAATTTTCATCAAAATCCACTTGAAGAATGGCTGTGTCTTGATTACTTTGAAGTTGGATCTTATGATCACGATATGTAATTGATTGTTTCTGTTTAATAAAATAATGCCAAAGAAATGAAGGTAAAGATTTTGAAAAGCTCCTGTAAAGATCATCAACTCTTCCCTTTTTTTCAATTTTTTTAATATATTCATTTCCATTACCTTCTGCAACTTTTTCCCATTGGTACCATGTAATGCATTTATTCTTGTTAATTTCATTCAAAACAAATAGATTATGAAACTTTGCAGCATCTTTACATGTGGTACACATATTATTATAACAGATGTCTTTTTCACTATCACATACAATGCTTAGAGGAAATTTATGTGAATACAATGGAAAATTTGAATCAAACTTGTGCAAGGCTTCAAGGATAAGAATTATATTTTAATGCTGTTGACAGCAACAAACGTTTCTTGACATTGAACTAGACAAAAGCACATGTGGTGGGCGTAAACTAGCAAACTTTGATTTTCCGACTGATTTTTCAGGATAATCACTTTTAAAAACAGCATAAGCTTCATTAACATTCATATAAAAATGACGTTTTTGCACAGTTTCTTTCTTGTTCTTTAATCTCACCACAATATTGTGTCTCTTTTACCGGGTGCTTGACGGGATATATCATCACGCTGGTAAAAATCAGGAACCAATTTTACAGTTAAAGCATCTAATGCATTTTTACTAATTATTTTTTCTGGGCTTGGGATTTCATTTTTGTTAAAAGTTTTTGTACAACTTTAGCCCTCTTTCTGGGTGATTTTGGTAGTGCTGACTCGGCTCTCTTAACAGCTTTTCCAAAAGTGCTTGCAGATTTGTAAGGGGGTGATGTAACAGCTACAGATTTTGATTCTGCTATTTTTTGTCTGCTCTTTCTCTTTCGCTGCCTTTCTTTTTCTCGTTCAGCCTCCAAATTAGCGAGCCTTCTTTTCTTTTTTTTGATTCTTTTTCTTTAACTAATTTTTTGCCAAACGTTTCTAACTGCCTTTCACGATATTTCTTTTGACGCTCAGCATGAGTAAGAGGCATGTTAAACCCTTGAAAGATTAAAGAAAAGGCAACACATTAGTTATGGAGATGCACGTATTACATCTAAGGCTCAATGGAGTTACAGCTATCCCTTAGAGAGGCTCTATGTATCTCAAAAGAGAGCCTCAAGGATAGCTGAGCATTCACCCTCAAAATGTTGCCTATGCAAAACATACCTATAATTTGTAGTTTTGGTACCTTAATTGTCACAGCGTGACAATAGTGGTAATAGCATTTGATTAAAACAAATGGTATTCTGAATTCGTCTGGCAATAAGTATGTTTTTATCATAAGTAGGAATGATTAGTGCAGCTAAAAACCTGATTGCAATGAGCAAGACAGTTTTTGAATTTTTTATAGGTTCAATTTAACTTTGGTGATTAAAGATGAATTAAATTATTGCAAAAACGCCTACTTTTACCTTCTGTTTCAGCCCATGTCATTTTTTATAACAGCGACATACTATAATAAGCTATATATTTTCTGAAAGAGGAGAAGTAGAGCTTTCTACTGATATATAGTATTATCTATATTGGGTTGGTTTAATTTTATCATTTTTTGTGAGACGGTCGTGGAATTGCTCTAATGTTGCAGTTACTGTAACTAGGATATAACTCTACCAAATTTCAGGAATGCTGAATTAAAAATGGCTTATGGATTAGTATTTAAAGTCCTCAGTTATGGACTAACTTTGTTAAGTTGCTAAAATATTTTGAATTTCAATCTTTGAAATTTTAAATTCCAAACAAGTTATTTTATTTCAAAATATCTCATTTTGAGTGTATAATGCAACCAATAAAATGTTTGTTGTGTTACAGCTGCTAATCAAATTTAGCGTATCTGGTGATTGTATAATAAACAAATATCTATAAAATAGTAAACAAAAACTTCAACAAGAATTACAAATATTATCAACAAAAAAAAATGCCGAAAGTTACAGTTACACCTATTACATGAAAAAAAAAAAAGGATATCCTTGTAGTGATAGAAAGATATCATGCAATAAAGCAAATTGCTCAGAAGAACATATTGTATATATTTGCTCTCAAATGCAAAGTTACCACTTGAAGATAGAGTTAATCTTCAAGATCAGAGGCAGAAAACTGGTCTAAAGGGAGCATATCAACTTTCTTCAATTGATATACCAGCTTTCAAAAGAAACAAGAGGATTGATAATGAGTGACAACAACTATCTCAAAGAGTAGTTGATAAAGCAGAATCTCTAATACAACATACAAAGTCATCTGAAGAAACTAGCAATTCAACTGAATCTGACAATTGAATGAAACTGAAAACTTATTGTAATTTTATTGAAATATTTTAAGTACATGCAAATAGAAAACCCTTTTTGTATGCTGCAATTTCTTTCAGGAAGAAGCCAAATAGCAACCAATAAAGAAATTTCCTGGAGACTACAACTTAATTAAGTTTTCCAGGCTTGCTATGGAATTAATTAGAAATGAGTGCTCATCTAACTTAGGTGCAACTCTTGCAAATGCAGTACTACATGACATTAAATATATCTTGAAAAAAAATGTTGTTATCAATCACATTTTGATTGACAAGTAAGATAGGGCTAAAGCACAAGTAAAGATAGTGAAAGTAAAGATCTAGAAAAAAAATTCAGTTAATTTGTCTTGATGTGAATAGCAAACTTAATCAAACTAATTAAATATTTAGCATAAACTTACCTAAATATGAATTGTTCAAAAAATCAATTGAATCTGAAAATCACCTCACATTCATTTATGAAGAAGGAAAATCTACTGGAACCTATTTGACTGATAGAACAATTCCTATTGGGGCAGCAGGTTTAGTACAGGAATTTAACAGTGTTGAAAGTATTCAGGCAGTTCTTCTTGATAATACTGCTATCAATACACTGCCCCAATAAAAGATTTAGTAGTGAAACTTGAAGAGTTATTTAAAATAAAACTGCACCTTATTGGGTGTGCACTACATCAAAGTGAACTTCATTTTAAAAAACTAGATGGTATAGCAACTGGACCAGGAAGCTTTAGTGGCCTTATTGGCAAAGGATGCTGAAAATATTTAGGATGCACAACAAGTTTGGTTTGAACCTGTCACAAATAGTTGGTGAGTATCTTCCAGAAGAAGTACTAAAAGGCCTTTAAGAGTGATCAAAGTTTTGCAAAGGAATAGGGTCTGGCAAAGTTGCTGAGAAAAAGGCTGCTTATAAAAAGGTGGTTAACTCTAGCTATTCACATTCTCTGTTTATATACCAGAGAAAATCAAGCAAACCAGTCTTTAAAAAAAACTAGTCTACTTTATTATTCAGATTTATGCTCAAGCATGGTTTAAAATAAAGACTCTCCTTGCCTTCTTTTTTCTGCTATCATTCGATTAAATATTTTACCATTTAATGACGTGATATGCATTGTGAAGCAGAACATTATATTAAAAAATCAATGCATTCTGTCTAAGACCTGAAAACATTCTTTATGCCATGGTAAATGATGATGACAACAAGATCCGAAATCATGGTTTTCAATCAATACTGACTCTTAGACATAGGTTTTTTTTTTTTTTTTTAAATTATTTAATTGAGTTAGTAACCTAAATAAAAAAAACATTTTATTATTCTTTTAAACACAAACATTACGTGGTATTGATCACAATTTTATATTTATAGAATAAACTTGACTAGTCTGCAAAATGAATTGAAAAAAATTCCTGAAACAAATTTTAATGCCAACCACTGGTATGAGTTGATTGACCTCACTGCTCCAGACGTTGTGGATCTTCCTACTACCCAACATTTTACAATTCAAGAAATTTAATACTTCATAGACAACTCTGTTAAGCTAGATATTCCAGACTTTCATCAGCTATCTGTTAAATTAGTATCGGAAGCATCCCAATATGTTTACCAGTTTAAGAATTGAAACAGCTGCATCTTGAAAAAATTGCTAAGCATAAAGATGCATCAAACATATATGTCAATAGAATATTATTCCTACTCATATAATGATATTTTTAATAGATTCAAAGATTTAGAATCAATTTTTTAACATTCTCACAATTGAAAATTTTAATTTCCGCTTATAGCACTTTTTATACAAGGCATCTTATTTCAACTACCAACTACTGCAACATTCACAATATGCCAAGGTAAAATTGACCTGCTCTAACACATACACACACACACACACACAAATATATATATATATATATATATATATATATATATATATATATATATATATATATATATATATATATATATATATATATATATATATATGCATTAATGTGTAATAAATCTTTACATAAATTCACACCATTTTTGATCATGAGTCTTTGCAACAATATATTAACTCTAAAAATTGTTAAGTTATCAATCCCTAGACTTTAAGTTACCATTAATTTTTACACCAACTAGGGAAATAGAAAATGAAGAAGAAAGAAAGGAAGAGAGAGAACTACCTATCACACTAAAATGTGGAATTGAAAAGATCCTGGCTAAGACTCTGAATATATAATTATGCATTTCTTTAAAAAGTACTCAATTAATATTAGACACTTAATTACATTATTAAGTATCTAAATTAAAATAAAAGTTACAAGTTTAAATATAAATTCCATGTAATAAAACTAAAAAAATTATTTCAATTAAAAAGTTTTTTGTATAAATAAACAGGTTAAAGTTTGAGATTTTAACAAGAAAACATTAACAAGAAAAGGTAATAAAGAAAACATTTCATTAAAAACTTTATGTCACCTCCTTTTCAATGTCTCTAACTTGTTCAATAATTGCTAGATCTAAATTTTCTACAAATAAAAAATGTTTAAATTGTCAGTTTTTTAAAATCTGATTCAAAATTTTAAACAATACTTATCATAACCTATTATATACCTATCATTTTAATCATAAAAAAAAGCTAGAAAAAACTTGGATTCGGGTAATGTTTAATGGTGGCTTTCAATCAACAAACTCTTATGGTAACAATTTTAGATGATGTATAACATATAAATTACTTTAGTTTCTGTAAAAAAATTTTACACTTCTTTCATAATCAGTATTAAATGTCAAGAAACATATATTAAATAATGAATTATCTTATATTTCTACTTAGTTCAAAGCTGTTCCTAGTAAATTACATAATTACAAAACTCTAAACTAGATACATAAAATAACTTAGGATTATATACCTGCAAAATGGACTTGAGATAGACTTTTTTCCGCCATGATAAATTTTTCTTATTACATAAACGTAAGCTGAAAAATCAGTCTTTTTTCTTCATCTTTCTCTGAAAAATATTGTCTCAATTTTCAGTTTAAAGAGCTAGTTATACACTTAGTTATTCTCAGAGTTTATAGAGTTACAATATTTTTAAAATGTTTGAAAGTGTCCAATAAAGAAATCGTATGGTTTTAGAGCTTTTTGCAAATATAACCGTTATTTAATGCCGGATATGTAAAACCGGTTAATGCGGATATTTAATATTTTTCTTTCCCCCCTCTTTCTGCTTATTTAATTGGGCGATTATAAGGTATCTAGGGCCTGGGATCAAAAAAAAATTCAACAAAAACTTGCATTTTCCTTGTGGTGAGTGCTTGTCATCATAAAAACACAAACATTCTAAATTAAAAAACATCTCCACAACAACAGCCAATCTTAATTTAAATTTAACATCTTTTTTCTTAATATAAATAGATTTAATATCTATTTTTTAAATACTGATTTTAAAATATAAATAAAAACACCTCTTTGATAAAATCAACCCTGTTAATGAAAAACAAGCAAAAACCTTAGAAATTTAAAATAATACATAATCGTTATTATTCTTTGATCACCATCAAATCAGGTAGAATTGCATTATTTGGAACAATCTTTTTTCACCAAATATGACTTAACAAAGCAACCCTATTATACATATGACTTAACAAAGCAACCCTATTAACAATGATTAAAATTACTATGCTTTTAATCATTATTTAATATACAGCAATCAAATTTTTGGCATGTATAAAATGATCATCTAGTATCAACTTTTGATTCTTTTGATTTCTTAACAAATTTGATCAAATGCAATCTACAAAATCTTTATATATTGCATTTGATCAAATTTATTAAGAAATAAAAAGAAAAGATAAGCTTGTATATGATAATTATTTTGTAGTAAACAGAAATCATCAGCATAAATCTCTAATGTACTCCCACCCAACAACAAGTCGTCTCTAAAATTGGTTTTAAAGATGCCTTAAACCAGTCTCAGATGAAACACAGAAAGTCGTCTTATTTAAAACGTCTTGAAGTTGCCTTATTTAAGACATCATAAAGTTGTCCTAAACTGGTTTCAAATAAAACACTGTTAATCGTCTTAACTAAAACCTCTTAAAGTTGCCTTATTTCAGATGTCTTAAAATTTTCTGAAACTGGTCTCAAATGAAACACAGTAAAGTCGTCTTACTTAAAAAGTCTCAAAGTTGCCTTATTTAACACGTATTAAAGACGGCTTAAACTGATCTCAAACGAAACACAGTAAGTCGTCTTAACAAAAGCGTCTTAATATTATCTTATTTGACACGTATTAATGACGGCTTAAAAAGACGTGTGTGTGTATATATATATATATATATATATATATATATATATATATATATATATATATATATATATATATTATACACGTCTTTTTAAGCCGTCGTTAATAGGTGTTAAATATGACAACTTTAAGAAGTTTTAATTAAGCATGTTTCACCTGATTTAAATTTTGGTACTACTTTAGCTACTTTAAGCTTGTCCGGTACAACTCCTGTTTTAATCGAAGACTTAAAAATTTCATATATAGGTTTATTTATCGTTGTAAAGACATTTGCCACTACCCTACAGCAGATATCATCTATACCTGGAGTTTTATTTAATTTTAAGGAATTTAGAGCAACATTAAGTTCTTGATAGCTTAGTTCTTTGTAGTTTAGTTCGCTCTGGGTGTCACTTAGGTATGATTTGAATGAGTTATTGGGAGATTTAATTTTCGAGGCAAGATTAGGGCCAATGTTAACAAAAAAAATCGTTGAATTTTTCAGCAATCGTATTTTTGTCACTGTACTCTGTATTCTCAATGACGATTTGAGCAGGTAAGGTATTTGATTTAATTTTTTTGTTCCCAATTATTTCTTTTATAGTATTCCATGTTTTTTTAATGTCACCAGATGCATTTATTATTTGATTCGAGTAGTAAATTTTCTTCGATTTTTTTTTTATTTTTTCAAATAAATTTTTGTATTGTTTGTAAGTATTTAAATTTTTTTCATTTCTGTTTTTTAAATACTTGATGTAAAGTCTTTGTTTTTTTTTTTGAAGATTTTTTTATACCTCTAGTAATCCATGGACATTGTAAGTATTTTACTTTTAATTCTTGTTCTACAATTGGGAAATGATTATCATAATGCTTTAAGAATATTTCTATAAATTCATTATAAGCAGAGTTGGTATGCCCAAGGTTGCATTCTTGGTAAATCCTGTCCCACCTTACTGCCGATAGTGATTCTTTAAACTGTTGAATAGTAAAATTATTAATTTTTCGTTTACAGACTTTGGTTTTAGAGTTATTATTTTTTGTGTCTTGAGAAAAGGAAAAGTATATTGGAAAGTGATCGAATTTATCCATTTTGATAACACCTGCTTTTAATGAAGAATCATAAAATGAATTAGTCAATATGTTGTCTATTGCAGTGATTGAATTAAATGTTACCCGGGTTGGTTTGTTTATTATAGGAAATATGTAGTGTTGAAACATACCGTCAAAAAAAGTTTTGGTGACAGCATCTTCGTTGTACTGTAGACAGTTTATATTTATGTCTCCAATACAAAATAAAATTTTTTGCTCTTTGTTATTTTTTAGAAATATTTGTTTTAGGTGATTTGAAAAGTTTTTTACATCACCTTAATTATTGAATAAAAAATTCAAAACTTCAGGATTTGCCTTATTTTCAAAAAATGGTCTTAGTTGATGATTTTATTGAATGTTTTGTAATCAGGAGGTATTCGAATTTTATTTTCCACAGCATTTATTTTAAAGATTTCCAAGGATGAATCAGCCGAGAATTTCTGATTGCACGGCGATTTTCTATTTGACTTCGATGGCTCCGCGCAAAATCGGACTATCTGCAATCTCCGCCAAAAACAAAATTGGCATATCTGCAATCTCCGCGTAAAACAAAATTGGACTATCTGCATTTTCCGCCAGCTTTATTTTTGAACTATCTGCATTCTCCGGGCGTTCAAAGTTTTTATTGCATGAAATTATGCGCCTTGTCAAAATGTGATTTCACTACAAATGGCAGATCTCATGAAATAAGTTGTTAATAAGAAGACAGTAATTGCATTATTTTCCATCTATTCCTGAGATATAAACCTGTTTAAGTTTTAACACAAAGTTTCACTTGCCA
>NW_028324379.1:0-40860 GCF_058129835.1 Hydra viridissima | reverse complement strand
TGAACAGTAACAGCTATCATTGCAAGTAAAATAACAACAACAGCATCAGCAACATCATCACTGACTCAGAGAGTGGTGATAAAATAAAACAGATTAAAAAACAAGCAAAGTGGCTGAACAGTAACAACTATAAATACAAGTAAAATGACAAAAGCAGCAACAGCATCACTAACTCGCAGGGTGTTGATAAAAAAAAAAGCAACAAACAAACAAAGCAAGCAAAGTGGGTGAACATTAACACTCATTGCAACTATAATAACACCAACAGCAACAGCATCAGTGACTCAAAGGGTGTTGATAAACAAAAACAAAGGCACAAACAAAACAAGCAGAGTGGGTGAACATTAACAACACTTATTGCAAGCATAATAACAACAACAGCATCAGCATCACTGACTCAGAGAGTGTTGATAAAATAAAATAGATTATAAACATGCCAAGTTTGTGAACATTAACAAACACTCATTGCAACTATAACAACAACAACAGCAACAGCATCACTTGCTCAGAGGATATTGATAAAAAAAACAAACAAACAAACAAACAAAACAAGCAAAGTGGCTGAACAGTAACAGCTATCATTGCAAGTAAAATAACAACAACAGCATCAGCAACATCATCACTGACTCAGAGTGTGGTGATAAAATAAAACAGATTAAAAAACAAGCAAAGTGGCTGAACAGTAACAACTATAAATACAAGTAAAATGACAAAAGCAGCAACAGCATCACTAACTCGCAGGGTGTTGATAAAAAAAAAAGCAACAAACAAATAAAGCAAGCAAAGTGGGTGAACATTAACACTCATTGCAACTATAATAACACCAACAGCAACAGCATCAGTGACTCAAAGGGTGTTGATAAAGAAAAACAAAAGCACAAACAAAACAAGCAAAGTGGGTGAACATTAACAACACTTATTGCAAGCACAATAACAACAACAGCATCAGCATCACTGACTCAGAGAGTGTTGATAAAACAAAATAGATTATAAACAAGCCAAGTTGGTGAACATTAACAAACACTCATTGCAACTGTAATAAGAACAACAGCAACAGCATCACTGACACAAAGGGTGTTGATAAACAAAAACAAAAACACAAGCAAAGTGGGTGAACATTAACAACACTCATTGCAACTATAACAACAACAACAGCAACAGCATCACTGGCTCAAAGGGTGTTGATAAAATAAAGAAACAAAAACAAAACAAGCAAAGTGGGTGAACAGTAACAACTCCCATTGCAAGCATAATAACGACAACAGCAACAGCAACACCATCACTGACTCAGAGAGTGTTGATAAAATAAAATAGATTATAAACAAGCCAAGTGGGGGAACATTAACAAACACTCATTGCAACTGTAACAACAACAACAGCAACAGCATCACTTACTCAGAGAGTGTTTATAAATAAAACAAAAAACAAAAACAAGAAACAAAAATACAAGCCAAGTGGGTGATTACTAACAGCGCTAACAGCAGCAACAACAGTGTCTTTAGAAACAACAAACAAGTACAACAGCAACAACTGCTTTTACAGAGTATAACAATAACAACAACATGGCACTAACAACAACAAAAGGGTTGGAATAAAAACCTGTAGGCAAAAGGAGAGCTGCATTCAGACAAGATCGATTACAAAGAGGCTCTTCTTTAGGACAGAGGAGAAACTGCTTTTGAGGGACAGAGGGACTTTTGTTGTTGTTGTTGTTGTTGTGCAGAAACCAACAAACTTTTATTGAACCGAATATAACCGAATATAACCGAAAGTCTTGTTTGCTTCTGTTTTGTGCCATCAAGAAGGGAAAACAAAACATCACAAAACAAACGAAGCAAACGAAACAAACAAACAAACGAACGAAACAAACAAAAAAACGATTAAATAAATAAACAAACAAACGAAACAAACAAACAAACAAAAACAAATAGGAAAAACAGAAAACGCAGTACCGAAACCTCGCCATTTTTATCCTTCCTCGAGCTTTCTTTGGGCGCCAAAGACCGAGAAAGTTGAGCAAACGTGACGTTGAGGGGGGGGGGGGGGGTACTTAAGGCCAGCAGACCGACCAATGGCAAGCTTAGGAGAGACCCACGTGAATGTTACATTTTCTTTCTATGTACGCTGAATCCGCTCAAAGTCTGGAATTTCCAGCATTCACGTGTCATCACTCCAGCCACCAGATTGGCCCACACTTTGCACACTTTCAAGACTAGAACTTCACTTAATCACAAATTGAGCCAAAAAAAAACTAAGTCTCGCATGGCGACAACTTTTCCAAAAGCAAACAAAGGCAAACAAAGGCAAACGAAGGCAAACGAAGAAAAAACAAAAACAAGTAAACAAAAACAAAACCGAAAAGGGAGAGAGAGAGCAAGTCGACTCATTTCTTTCGACTGCCTTAAACGAGAAGTCTAAAACGTTTAAAAGTTGAAAACTAAGTTTTTTAAATGAACTGCACCGAAAAAACTTTACGACAGTTTAGCTGGTTAAAAACGCAGAGGAAAATATTTTATAAAATTTAAGCGTTCTAAAGATGTCCATTTTTGTTTTTGTTTTTTTTTATTTTGGTTTGTTTCTGGTTTGCTTCTTTTTTTTTTTTTAAATTCTAGCGATCGAGCATATTTGAACGGTTTCATCAGCCTGTTGGCGCACGTGCTCGAGAGCTAGAACTTTGATTGCTTTTGTTGTTGAGAATTGAGAATGTCCGAGCAGGTTTTTTTATCGATTTCATCGCTTGTGGCGAGGCAAAAATCAAAACGCTTTTTGGACGAAAGAAAGGAGATTAAAAGGAAAAAAGAGAAGAAAAAAAAAAACAAAAAAATAGGTTATGTGTCATAAACATTTATTTTCTCACGCGATGACGTCTAGTTTTGTTAGAGTAATTAAAATATGGTATCAAGTTTGTAATTTCTATCTTATTTTTAGTTACGGATAATTGCCAATTATGTCACGTTTAGTATACACAACGCTGTTTTCTTAATAGCAATATGATACAAACAAGTTATAAAAAAAAAAAGCGTTCGCTCGATCTTCCTTAGTCAGTTGAACAAAAAGAAATTTTCACAACATATGATTGATTTGGTTGTCCTAGCAAGCTGTTTTAGCAAACGACTAGAGGTTGCAACTGTTGTTCATTGAAAACGAAAAATCTAGCGTCAGCAAGAAATTTTTGAATACATAATGTACACAAAAGTGGCACTAACAAATGAAAATGTAAAAAAAAATGTTTACCTTGATGCCAGACTCGCAGAGATGTTGTCGCTCGTTGCTATCGACTGCGAACAGCTTTGTTGTTTTTCGAAGTGCCTCTTCACTCTACTTATAGCCGAAGTTTTGGCTTCGAAAAAAAATACGAACGTCGTTAAGCTCAACGAGCTGCTTTAATTGTTGTTCGTGCGAAAACGAAATGCTTAAACGGATAAAAGTGTTGGCGTAATTACACTTTTCGACCGCGATGCAGTTTGTCAACAACTCTAGCGTACTTTTTTGGCTCGTGGAGCAAAAAAGCCTCATGATAATAGCAAAGGCTTAAAATGTCTTAACATGTCAGCAAAGGCTTAATATGCTTAATAAACTGTGGGTTAAGTTTTTGCGGTGCAGCTCATTAACAACTTAATTTGCAACTTGCTGGCACAAGCAAACGTTTATGACTTCTCGTTTAAGACAGTTGAGCGAAATCAGTCGACTCACTCATTCTCCCTTTTCTGTTTTGTTTTTGTTTTGTTTTTTTGTTTTTGTTTTTGTTTGTTTTTTTTTTCTTTGTTTGTCTTTTGTTTAAAATGTAAAAAACTCGAAAGGAAAGTTGTTGCTTTGTTTGCTTATTGAAAGTTTTCGCCAGTTGCAAGACTTAGTTTTGTTTTTGTTTACTTATTAAAATATCGAGGAAAATATTTGAGGACATCGCATTCTAAAGGTGCCTTTTTAATAAAACATCTAACGATTTAGCTTTTAACGTTATGCTCAAAAGAATGCCCGTTTCGGTTTCTTTTTTCTTTTTTTTTTTTTTTTTTTTCCTTTGTTTCAATTGGGCAGAGTGCTCATTTGAGCAGCCCGCCCATGATCCAAAATTAGGACTTTTCTACGAGATACTTTTCATGGACTGTTGTAATTTCAGCAGACCAACACAGTGACTAGTTGGTAGTGTGTGTTAGTTCCGCTTTCATTCACGGTTGAGCGGACCTGTTCGATTACTCGAACATTGGTCACGTCTGGAACGTGAGAATGCTAGAGTGCGTTTTACTAACAATTTTATCGCTTGTGGCCAGGAAAGCAAAACTTTCCGTTTTTGTCTTTTGCATTCTAAAGGTGCCTTCTTAATAAAACCTCTAACGATTTAGCTTTTAACGTTATGCTTAAAAGAATGCCCGTTTCGATTTCATTTTTTTTTCTGTTTGTTTTTGTTTTTGTTTTTTTTTTTCAATTCGGCATTTTAAGGGTGCCTTTATAACAAGATCTAACGATATAGCGTTTAATGTTGTGCTCAAAAAAAAAAAAAGTGCCTTTTATATCTCTCAATGGTCTCCAACGATAAAACTGCCGACCAATCGCAACGATTAAACAGCCGACCAATGGCAGCTCAATAGTCTCCAAACATGAAACTGCCGACCAATGGCAGCTCAGTGGTTTGAGAAGTGAGATCATTCGATTTCGTTTTATTATCTCCAGTTTGAACTAGTGCTTGGCTTTTATAAAAATTGTCAAATTTTGCCAAGCAAATCTTATACGAAACGCTACTTTGATGTCAAACCTTCGTTACTCCCTATTCCCTTCTAGCGGAGGGCCGGCTAAAAGCTAGAAAAAAAGAGAGAAGGAAACTTTTTTCTTTTTTTCTTTATCTTTTTTTTTTTTTTTTTTTAAGAGGGGTAGGGGTGGGGGGGGGGGGGGGGGAAGGAGTAAGAGAATTACGGGGTTAGGATTGGAGGGGGATGAGGTTACGGTTTGGAAGCCTGGGGACAATGAAAAATTGCGTTCGTATAGTGTCCACGAGGGGCGTCCTTCGGTTGTAACGTGCCGCTAGGTGCACGCGTCTAGTAGTTTCGTTGCATCGACCTAGAGGAGTTCTCCGAAAGGTCTTGCGCTTTGGGCTCGGGCAAACGGCCTGCATCCATTGTAAACACGGTCTCTGCCGTTAGAAAATCGTTAACCAGGCTTTTGTGAGCTTTAACAACCATCCCTTTGAGTTTAAAACGAACGTTTCCCCAAAAGCCATTCGAGATGGAGGTACTCACGGAGGTTTGTTACGGTAACAACCCTGTGGTTTGCCATCTTCTTTCTTTCCGCAGCGTCGCAAACGGATCGGCCGGTCTCTTAGGTGACGAAAAAACGTCTGATCTCTCGACTGGAATGCTTAACGTACTAAGATTAGAAGAGTTAGTACTAAGAGTCGCATCTGGCCGCCGTAATTTTCTTCGATGATGTACTTGAAAATTTCGTGACGTCGTTTTCAAAGCTCTAGGGTCGATTTTAACCTTCGACCTTAAAGTCGATTTTAGCCTTCGGTGTGGCTCTGTACAACTTTTGCGGTGAAAAAGCTTGCGCGGAGTCTACAGTTGTATTTAGCCGACAGACGCTGGCAACGCAGAAACAGAATGACTCTTGGGCGGCGCAAACCGAGCGTTCAGCAAATTTCTAGCATTTTACGTCAAAGCGGACAATCTGCACGACAAATAAAGCTAACTTTCTCGTTGCAACAGTTAGTCACTGGACGTTGGACGAGTGTGTACAGCTGTTTTGCGTCGAAAGCCGACCGGTGGTCGGATGCGACTCTTCTTTTCATTCGAAAATCAGAACCTGGCCATCAGTCGTGTATCACCATCGAATGCTTAATGTAGTGATTTCTCGAAACGACAAAAGCTTGTAAAACAAACAGCTTCGCTGTACTGTTGCCTAGTATGTTAACGGATGGCCAGGAACAACCTTGGTCTGTAAAGAATGAGTTCGTTTTTCCATTCGAGGCACTAATTACTGCAGTTTTAAAAGTCACCTAAAGTATAAGCTCATCTCTCCATTCAAGAAAAACAAGCATCAGAGTTTCGGAAAGTTTGCATGCACGACACCACCATCGATGATACTTAAACAAACAGAAAATGAATTGCAAAACAGAACCACTGAATTGCAAAACATAACAACGGACAGCTTGTAAAAAGCATGGTGATGAGCTTCTTCAATCCAATCAAGGAACCAAGCATCACAGTTTCGGCAATGGTGCATGTGCAAATCAGCAAACTGTGATACTTAATCAAACAACTTCACTGTTTTGCTTAGTTTAAGAACGGATGGCTAAGAACAACCTCGTTAGTGAGTATGAAGTCATCTCTTCATTCAAGGAATTAATAATCAGAGTTTTAGAAGTCTCTTACGTGCGATACTACTATCAACGGTACTTAATCAAACAGCCTCTCAGAATGGCCTAGTTTGAGAACGGAAGGCTAGGAACAACCTTAGTAGTGGGTCATCAGTTCAACTTTTCATTCAAGGAATTAAGCATCTAAAATCTGAAAAATAAAAAGAAGAGCTCTTTGTTAGAAGTTCTTATTTTTATTTTTCCTCAACTTCTATTTCTTTTCTTTTTTTCTTTTTTTTTTTTAATGATAGTTTTTCTTTTTTTTTTATCTATTTTGTTCGTTTAAATTAATACAACAGGCGTTTTAGGTCGTTTCTGTAACATTATTTAACACTTTAAATTGTAATAAATATTTGAACTGAAGAAAATCCTTTTCGTAACGTTAAAATGTCATAAGAACATTTCATCTTTACCAAATACGCTTGTAAAAATAGTTTCACTTTTAAAGTTTGTTGTATATGTCTTTTAATTTAGTGAATCGCAATTTGGATTCTCTTAGGCGCACATCTACTTTAGTTGCTTTTTCTTAAAGAAAGGTCACCAGAGTTATCTTACACAGCTCCTGCAGCATAATCTTTAACAAAATACTCTTTTGAAAAGTTTTACATTGAAATAAACAAAAGCCATTTGCGTAAATAGAGATAAATTAGAGAATAAAAAGTGCATAAACGCCTCGCTACTTTGATGAAGAAGAAACGGATGACTAGATGCAACTTTTTAATTTCGCGTGCTATCTCTTTCGATTAAGGTACTTTTTGAATATTTTTTCAAAGAAATGTTAGCGTAGTTTTCCTTTTTTAAATTTAAATCATGTTTAAAGGTAGTTTTTGAATGTTTTTTCAAAGAAATGTTAGCGTAGTTTTCATCTATTAAATCTAAATCATGTTTAAAGGTAGTTTTCGAATATTTTTTCAAAGAAAAGTTAGCGTAGGTTTCCTCTTTTAGATCTAGCTTATGTTTAAGGTAGTTTTTGAGTATTTTTTCAAAGAAAAGTTAGCGTAGTTTTCCTCTTTTAGATCTAGCTTATGTTTAAGGTAGTTTTTGAGTATTTTTTCAAAGAAAAGTTAGCATAGTTTTCCTCTTTTGGATATAGCTTATGTTTAAGGTAGTTTTTAAATATTTTTTTAAAGAAAAGTTAGCGTAGTTTTCCTCCTTTAGATCTAGCTTTATAATTCAGGTAGTTTTTGAATATTTTTTCAAATAAAAATTAGCAAAGTTTAGCTTATTTAGCATGACATCACAAAATACTAAACTCAAAAAGGCAAGATAAAGTATAAGATAAACGTAAAATAAGATATAGATGAAACAAATGTTAGGCTGCATAAAATCTAAAACTGCATTGCCTATCATAAACACAAACGTCTAGTAAGAGCTTTTAAAGTTCGTTCTTTTCGTCTTTTAATTTGGTGAATCGCGATTTGAATTTTCTAAAGCGCACATGCCTCTCAGTTGCTTTTTTCTTAAGGAAAGGTCACCAGAGTTTTTTTACGCAGCTCCTGCAGCATAATCTTTAACAAAATACTCTTTTGTATATCATTACACAGAAATAAACAAAAACCATTTGCGTAAACAGAGATAAATTAGAACTCAAAAGTGCATAAAAAGCCTCGCTACTTTGCTATAGAAGAAGTGGATGACTAGATACAACTTTGTAAATTCGTGTACTACCTCGATGGATTAAGGTATTTTTCGAAAGTTTTTTTAAAGCAAAAATAGCGCAGTCTTCCTCTTTTAAATCTACCTTATGTCTAAGGCAGTTTTTGAATAGATTTTCAAAGAAAGGTTAGCGTAGTTTTCCACTTTTAAGTTTAGCTTATGTAGCTTGACAAAACAACACACAAAAAGACAAGATAAAATATCAGATAAACGTAAAATAAAATATAAATGAAACTAAAGTTAGGCTGCATAAAAAACAAACAACTTAATAATCTACTAGACATGTTTAAGTTGAATTAAGTAAAGTCCTTTGCGCAAATTTGGGTAAATAAGAGATTAAAAGTCCATAAAAAGCCTCGATACTTTGCTGAAGAAGAAGATGACTATATGCAACTTTTTAAAATCGTGAGCTATCTATATCGATTTAGGTCCTTTTTGAGTACTTTTTCAATGAGAAGTTAGCGCAGTTTTCCTCTTTTAAGATTGGATCATGAAGCTTGACATAACAAAACACAAAACTAACAAAGGCAAGACAAAATATAAGGTAAACGCAATATAAAATATAGATGAAATTAAAGTTAGGCTGCATAAAATAAACGGGTAACAATACTCTTCTATGTATATTTACATTGAGTTAAATAAAATCCTTTGCGCAAATATAGGTATGTTAGAGAGTAAAAGTGCATAAAAAGCCTCGCTACATTGCTGTAGAAGAAGTGGATGACTAGATACAAACTTTTAAATTTGTGTGCTGTCTCTATCGAATAAGGTAGTTTTCGAAAGTTTTTTCAAAGCAAAAATAGCGCAGTGTTCCTCTTTTAAATTTAGATTATCTCAAAGGTAGATTTTGAATAGTTTTTCAAAGAAAGGTTAGCGTAGCTTTCCTCTTTTAAGTTTAGCTTATGTAGCTTGACATCACAAAACACAAAGCTCAAAAAGACAAAATAAAATATAAGATAAACGTGAAATAAAATACAGATGAAGCTAAAGTTAGACTGCATAAAAAACCAACAACATAATAATCTACTAGGTATGTTTACATTAAATTAAATAAAATCCTATGCGCAAATATAGGTATGTTAGAGAGAAAAAGCCTCGCTACTTTGTTAAAGGTAGTTTTTGAATAGTTTTTCAAAGAAAGGTTAGCGTAGTTTTCCTCTTTAAAGTTTAGTTTATGTAGCTTGATATCACAAAACACAAAACTCAAAAAAGAAAAGTAAGATAAAAGTTAATCGTAAAATAAAATATAGGTGAAATAATTGTTAGGCTGCATAAAAGAAAAAAAAAATCATAGCATAATAATCTTCTATATATGCTTGGATTGAATTAAATGAATTCCTTTGCGTAAATATAAGCAAACTAGTGAGAAAAAGTGCATAAAAAGCATCGCTACTTTGCTGCAGAAGAAGTGGATGACTATATGCAACTTTTTAAAATTGTGTGCTATCTCTATCGATTAAGGTGGTTTTCGAAAGTTTTTTCAAAGCAAAAATAGCGTAGTTTTCCTCTTTTAAATCTAGCTTTTGTCTAGGGTAGTTTATGAATAGATTTTCAAAGAAAGGTTAGCGTAGCATTCCTCTTTTAAGTTTAGCTTAAAATTCTTGGCATCACAAAACACAAAACTCAAAAAGATAAGATAAAATATAAGATAAACCTAAAACATAATATAAATGAAACTAAAGATAAGCTGCATAAAAAACTAACAACATAATAATCTACTAGGCATGTTTAAATTGAATTATATAAAATCCTTTGCGCAAATATAGGTATGTTAGTAAAAAAGCATTAAAAGCCTCGCAACTTTGTTAAAGGTAGATTTTGAATAGTTTTTCAAAGAAAGGTTAGCGTAGTTTTCCTCTTTTATGTTTAGATTATGTAGCTTGACATCACAAAACACAAAGCTCAAAAAGACAAAATAAAATATAAGATAAACGTAAAATATAGATGAAACAAAGTTTACACTGCATAATAAACAAACAACATAATTATCTACTAGGCATGTTTAAGTTGAACTAAATAAATTCCTTTGCGCAAATATGGGAAAGTTAGACAGTAAAAATCCATAAAAAGCCTCGATACTTTGCTGAAGAAGATGACTATATGCAACTTTTTAAAATCGTGAGCTATCTATATCGATTTAGGTCCTTTTTGAGTACTTTTTCAATGGAAAGTTAGCGCAGTTTTCCTCTTTTAAGATTAGATTATGAAGCTTGACATAATAAAACACAAAACTAACAAAGGCAAGATAAAATATAAGGTAGTTTTCGAATGTTTTTTCAAAGCAAAATTAGCGTAGTGTTCCTCTTTTAAATCTAGATTATCTCAAAGGTAGATTTTGAATAGTTTTTCAAAGAAAAGTTAGCGTAGCTTTCCTCTTTTAACATTAGCTTATGTAGCTTGACATCACAGAACACAAAAACATAAAATAAAAATAAGACAAATAGATGTAGCTAAAGTTAGGCTGCATAAAAAACCAACAACATAAAATATCTACTAGGCATGTTTAAATTGAATTAAATAAAACCCTTTGCGCAAAAATAGAGAGTAAAATGCATAATGTTAGAGAGTAAAAGTGCATAGAAAGCCTCGCTACTTTGCTGTAGAAGAAGTGGATGACTAGATACACTTTTTTAAACTTGTGTGCTATCTCTATCGAATAAGGTAGTTTTCGAGAGTTTTTTCAAAGCAAAATTAGCGTAGTGTTCCTCTTTTAAATCTAGATTATCTCAAAAATAGATTTCGAATAGTTTTTCAAAGAAAGGTTAGCGTAGCTTTCCTCTTTTAACATTAGCTTATGTAGCTTGACATCACAGAACACAAAAAGATAAAATAAAATATAAGACAAACGTAAAATGAAAAATAGATGTAGCTTAAGTTAGACTGCATAAAAAACCAACAACATAATAATCTAACAGGTATGTTTAAGTTGAATTAAATAAAACCCTCTGCGCAAATATAGGTATGCTAGAGAGTAAAAAGGCATAAAAAGCCTCGCTACTTTGTTAAAGGTAGTTTTTGAATAGTTTTTCAAAGACAGGTTAGCGTAAATTTCCTCTTTAAAGTTTAGCTTATGTAGCTTGACATCACAAAATATAAAACTCAAAAAGACAAGATAAAATATAAGATAAACGCAAAATAAAATATAGATGAAACTAAAGTTAGGCTGCATAAAAAACCAACAACATAATAATCTACTAGGCATGTTTAAATTGAAATAAATAAAATCGTTTGCGCAAAAATAGCTATGTTAGAGAGTAAAAGTGCATAGAAAGCCTCGCTACTTTGGTGTAAAAGAAGTGGATCACTAGATACAACATTTTAAAATCGTGTGCTATCTCTATCGATTAAGGTGGTTTTCGAAAGTTTTTTCAAAGCAAAAATAGCGTAGTCTTCCTCTTTTAAATCTAGATTATGTCTAAGGTAGTTTTTGAACAGTTTTTCAAAGAAAGGTTAGCGTAGCTTTCCTCTTTTAACATTAGCTTATGTAGCTTGACATCACAAAACACAAAACTCAAAAAGACAAA
Organism: Hydra viridissima; assembly: GCF_058129835.1. Taxonomy (NCBI): domain Eukaryota; kingdom Metazoa; phylum Cnidaria; class Hydrozoa; order Anthoathecata; family Hydridae; genus Hydra; species Hydra viridissima. Next base: position 29,334 of record NW_028324379.1, on the reverse strand, counting down.
ATAAAATATAAGATAAACGTAAAATAAAATGTAGATGAAGCTAAAGTTAGGCTGCATGAAATAAACGGGTAACAATATTTTTCTATGTATGTTTACATTGAGTTATATAAAATCCTCTGCGCAAATATAGGTATGTTAGAGAGTAAAAGTGCATAAAAAGCCTCGCTACTTTGTTAAAGGTTGTTTTTGAATAGTTTTTCAAAAAAAGGTTAGCGTAGTTTTCCTCTTTTAACATTAGCTTATGTAGCTTGACATCACAAAGCACAAAACTCAAAAAGACAAAATAAAATATAAGATAAACGTAAAATAAAATACAGATGAAGCTAAAGTTAGGCTGCATAAAATAAACGGGTAACAATATTTTTCTATGTATGTTTACATTGAGTTAAATAAAATCCTCTGCGCAAATATAGGTATGTTAGAGAGTAAAAGTGCATAAAAAGCCTCGCTACTTTGTTAAAGGTAGTTTTTGAATAGTTTTTCAAAAAAAAGGTCTTTAAAGTTTAGCTTATGTAGCTTGACATCACAAAACACAAAACTCAAAAAGACAAGATAAAATATAAGATAAACGCAAAACAAAATATAGATGAAACTAAAGTTAGGCTGCATATAAAACCAACAACATAATATTCTACTAGCCTAGTTTTCCTCTTTTAAGTTTAGATTATGTAGCTTGACATCACAAAACGCAAAAAGGCAAGACAAAATACAAGGTAAACGTAAAATAAAGTAGAAGTGAAACAAAAGATAGGTTGCATAAATACAAAAACTGCATTGCCAAAAATAGAATTTGTTGTCTAGAAAGACTTTTTAAAGTTTGTTTCTTTCGTCTATTGACTTAGTGAATCGCGATCTGGTTTTTCTTAGGCGCGCTTGTTTCTTAGTTGTTTTTTTTTGTAAAGAAAGTTTATTCAGACGTTTTTTTTACGCAACTCCTTTAACATTATTTTTAACAAAGTATTCTTTTATACGTGTTTACATTGAAATAAAACCCTTTGCGTAAATAGAGATAAATTAGAGAGCAAAAGCCTCACTACTTTGCAGAAGAAGAATTGGATGGCAAGATACAACTTTTTAAATTCGTGTGCTTTCTCTTTTAAGGTACTTTTTGAATATTTTTTCAAAGAAAAGTTAGCGTAGTTTTCCTCTTTTAAGTTTAGCTTACGCAGCTTGACATCACAAAACGCAAAAACCAATAAGGCATGATAAAATACAAGATAAACGTAAAATAAAATAGAAGTGAAACAAAAGTTAGACACCATAAAAAAAAAACAAACAAAAAAAAAAACATAATATACTTCTATGTATGTTTACATTGAACTTAATAAAATCCTTTGTGTAAATATATGAAAAAATAGAGAGTAAGAGTTCATAAAAAAAGCCTCGCTATTTTGCTGAAGAAGAAATGGATGTCTAGATCTTTTAAAATAAGGAACTTTTTGATTTCTTTTTCCGAAAAATGGTTGGAGCAGTTTTCCTTTTTTAAATTTCACTTATGCAGTTTAACATCACAGAAAATATTAATTTGCTTTTTAACAAACTCTTAAAAACATCAGAAGTAATTCTAAATGCAACTCTATTAAAAGTGTTAACAGAATAACAAAACGACTTTTTTTTTTTTTTAAAGATAAAAAAAGTTTGAACTATCTTTAAATAAGAAATGTGAGAACAGTTTAACAGAACTTCTTGTTTATTATGTATTTAGCGAAACAGATAAATATATTTGCAAAAGCATAGAGAAAACAAACTACACAAAAGGCCCATCTTTATTGCCAAACTGAACAAACTTTTCTAAACTACATAAATGGTCTCACTATATTGCCATATTGAACAAACTTTTCTAAACTACCCTCTTTTTGAATTTTTAGCTTCATGTTTTTAATTTTGTCTTTAATATGGCTTCGGTAGGAGTACTTTTGCAAGACATGAATGAGCTTGTCACTGCTATGATTTGCCAAGATGCCAAGGTAATCTTTGTACGAGCAACTTGAGCTTACATCTGTAAACACGTCTTGCAAGATGTATGCCAACACTAAAGCTGCACATCGAGGAAAACTTCTGGTGTTGAACCATTCGTTGTGGCCAGGGCAAGCATTCAGCTTTTCAACTATTTCATCTAAAATTTTACAAACTCAAGTCATAACACAAAGAGATTAAATCGAATATTCATTTGGTTCTGAAGCATGACAAGATTAATTTTGTTTTTTTATTTGTTTTTTTTGTTGACCTTATTGTTTGCACTGATAGCAATAACTGGTTTTTGAAAGATTACCTAATTGGCATTGGCTAACTTCTGCTTTGTTTTCCTTTGTTCTTGGCTGAGTTGATCCTGAAATAAAATAAAACCATGTTCATTTTTCTAATTCATAAAAAAACCATCAACAGTTTCTAAGTGTTAGAGATAATAACAAGCTGTGCATGATTTCTAACGGTGATGTTTCTAACTTCATCATTAGAAATCGGGTAGACACAACTTTCTAAAAGTGCACTTAGCAATGATGGCTAGTTTTTATTAACAGTTAACCATCTGAAATTGTGCAAGAAGAGGTTTGTGTTTATATATGTTTGTATAAATTAGGTTTTACATTACCGATGTGTTCTTGAGTAAAAGATGGCATTTCCAACTTGATTTTTTTTCTTCTTGGATCTTTTACTTCTAAAACATAATCAGTTTTAGTATCATTCACTTGTGTAAACATTTAAGCAATCACAGAATTAGTCCTGCAACAAATACATACACACTTCTGTGTTGTTTTTTTTGTTTTTTTTTTTGTTTTTTTTATTGTTTTTCTTTTTTTTTTTTTTTTTTACAGCTTTAACAATAACAATAGGGCAAGGAGTTAATTTGGGCATTTTTATTTTTTGAAAGCGTGTTGAGATTTGCATAAAAATCAAAAATCAAAAAGAATTTACCTCTGGATGTACAAGCAAGACTTTGGCTAAATAGACTACCAACAGATTGAACAGCACCAGGTGAGGGCTGTTTTTCAAGAACAGTACCAGCCTGTTGGACTGGAACAGCTGAAAGAAACAAACTGGGTTTGGCCATCGTTTGCTGACGAGCAACAAGATTAGGAGCCAGAGGAACAGAAAAGACCTCTTTTGAAGGATTAAAAACAACTTGCAGAGAAGGAGCAACATGAACAGGTTTGGCAACCACTTGCTTATGAGCAGGTTCAAGAAGAGCAGGTTCAAGAAGAGCAGGTTCAAGAAGAGCAGCTTCAGGAGGAGCATGGAAAACACGTGTGACAGCCATAAGATTATCTTGCTGTGAAGCAACATTAGACACTGTTTCCAGCAGAACAGAAAAGACCTCTTTTGAAGGACTGAAAGCAACTTGTTGAGCAGGAGCAGCAGAAACAGGTTTGGCAACCACTTGCTCACTAAAGTAAACTGGAGAAAGTTGTGCATGGTGTTCAATAAAATCCGGTTCATCAGGAAATAATGTTAATGCAAGAGGAGAACAAGCTGTGCCAACAGGAACAGCTAGAGTCTGATCTACATCCATACAAACAGCTTGTTCATTAGGAACTAGTTGTGCAAGAGCAGAGGATAGTTCAAGAACTGGACCAGCGATTGTTTGTTCAGAAGGAACAGACGAAACAGGAGTTGAGCTAGGTTCACACAAGAAATCTACAACATGTTCGTTGCTGTCCTCTAAAGGAGCATTGTTTTCTACAGCTGGAGAAAATGGAACCACTGTGGTACAACCGAAAGTAGCAGCACATTCTTCAGAGTCAGAACCGGAGTCTGAATCTTCCTCAAAAATGTCCTCAACATCATGAAAACCGTACTCCTCTGCATTAGTTCGGAGCCAGTCCATCACATCCTTCTCCTCCTTTGGTGGTCTCTCAGACTTTTCAACAGTCAAAGACTCTATGACTCCGAAGGACTGTCCGATGCCCAGGGCAAAGCGCAACTCCTCTGCAGCGTTCCACTGGGACACATAAAAGCTATCCATTGTGTGTCTGCTGTGCTTCATGTAGAGTGTAGCAAACCGCTCGCGATCTTCTTTGCTGTTGTTGGCAAAGTAAGTGGCTATCGAACCGCGAATGCAAGTGGGAGTAAGACGCTTCATGGGAATGTTTACTTGGCTTTTTCTGAAGCAGGACGTCAGGCTAGAGGTGATAGCAGAGGAACCCATCTGGTAAACAGGCACTCTAGTTGCACCTAGTGTCACACCTTCGTCTTTGTTGGCTCTCACCGAAGGAAAAAGGGGCCTGTAGCAGTCGCTCAACTCCAAAACAGTCTTGGTGTCTGCAGCCATGTAGTGAGAGTCGTTGACAAGAAGGTCTCTGTATCTCAGCAAATAAATATCGATCAACACTTTCAAGTCGTTCGGCACTAGAATGTTTTTGGCTCCGTACTTGTATGCTGTTTTGTAGCGCTCTTGCACAATGCAATATCCACACTCACTCTTCTCAGCAGCCATGTAGTCTCTAATGTTTAAAAGAGCAATGTTAGATTTTCTTAAACTGTTAATTACAGTGACAGAGAGCAGAAGATGGTTTCGTAGAGACACAGCATTGTCTCTAGTCAGCGGAAGAGACGCCTTTCTAATCGATTCCACTAAGTCTCTTACGTATGCAGACTTGCCATATTCGGTCAGCAAACTGACATTGATGATGTTGATGCTTTTTCTTCTTTTCACAAGGCTCCTCCTCAAAGAACGAAAGGGCCTCAGCACTTTTCGCAACTCATCCACCTTGCAGCGCAAACGTCGGATGGCCTCATGAGAAAGTCCGAAATAGACGTTTCTGGCTTCACTGAAACGAAACAGGAGACAAAGGGAGACGAGGCGGTTGTACAACGTGTGACAAGACATGGCTTTTGTTTGGTCAAGTTCACTCAGCTTGGAATTGAGCTGAATTTTCTTAAAGTGCAAGGAGAAGTATCTATCCTCCAAAACATTGGAATTGGTGAGGGCGTTTGGGTGCAGCGTCAACGTGCTGTCACAACAAGTCAATATTTCCACAACTGCATTTTTGTAGATCTTTGCTTGTGACCAAGTGTTGTTGTTGGCTACCACAAGCCACTTTTCAAAGTCTCTGAAGAGCTCATCTGCTGACTGGTAATAAAAGTGAAAAGCATCTTTGTCCAGCTGAAACAAGAGTCTCTTTTCTTCGGTCAAGACATAGGAGCTGGAAACCAAGTGCTCTAAGGAATCGAAATCAGAGTCAAGGACGGATTCGGTGTTCAGCTCTTTGTTTTCTACAGAGGTGCATTGGTTTGCAGAAGGAGCCTCGGACGAACCAGCAACTGGTGAGGGCAAGCTTAAAAGAGGATCAGAGGAAAGAACCGGAGAAGAAAAAGAGGAGGAAGGCCCAGGAGCAGAGGATGCAGAGCCTGATGCAGACGCTTGTTCAGCTACTGGCTTAATACCAAAGAAGGCAGGTCGAATAAATTGAGGGACATAGAGCTTCTCGTTGTCGTATCGCTTTGCCTCTGCAATCTTTTGTTTGATCATCTTGGAATCGTAGAAATGAGTCTCTTTCAAGTGTATGTCCAGTCGGTCGTAATACTTCCAACATTGCAAACAGGGGTAAGGTTTTGGACAGCCGGACTTGCGTTCGAGACGAGCATGCTGAAACTTCCTGACCATTGCAGAGTAAAAGATGGAAGCTTCATCCAAAGTCCAAGAATGATCTTTTTTAGTCAAGTGTCTTTTAATGCTTGTGGACGAATGTTTGCACAAAGGCATCGGACAGCTAACAGCGTACCTCTTCTTGGTACCATAGAAAGGTACAACCCTGTTTACGGAGCCACACGCTGCAACTAATGCGGCCCTGACTTTGTTTTTGAGCTTTAAGTCTCTCTGTTCTTGTGACTGCTTTCTTTTCTTTTTTTTTGCTTTAGAGTTTGGAGAAGAAGCAACAACAGAGTTGTTTTCTTGTGAAGAAGACATGTTCAGGTGTTTGTTTGCAACGGTTTTTGCTAAAAAAAGGAAACCAGTCAGTGAGAGTTTTTTTCTTCTGCCTGCATCCAATCCTGGAATGTTTACAACTGCAGGGAAGAGCTGTGTTTTTTCGAATCCTCTGCAAAAGAGAAAAAAAGAAAGAAAAGAGAGCAACAAGAAGAAACAAAGTTTCCACTAGCAAATGAAAAAGAATGAGAGCAACTAGCATTACATGCATGGTGGCAGCAGTGATTGCTATTATGAGAAGGAGAATGAGAAAAAAAAAAAGAAAAAGAAAAGAAACAAATAAATAAAGAGATGGAGTTTGAGAGGATCTCGCAACCATATGACTCAAAGAAAGAAACTGTGTTGAAAAAAGGCAAGAGAGGGCAAATAGAACTTGCTAACAAGGACAAATGACAGACATAACTACAACAGTAACAACTCTCATTGCAAGCATAATAACAACAGCATCAGCATCACTGACTCAGAGAGTGTTGACATAACAAAAAAGAAAACAAAAGTACAAGCCAAGTGGGGGAACATTAACAAACACTCATTGCAACTATAACAACAACAACAACAGCAACAGCATCACTGACTCAGAGGGTATTGATAAAAAAAAACAAGCAAAACAAAAACAAACAAAAAAACAAATAAAAAAACAAAACAAGCAAATTGGGTGAACAGTAACAACTCTCATTGCAAGCATAATAACAACAACAGCATCAGCATCAGCATCACTGACTCAGAGAGTGTTGACAAAATAAAATAGACAATAAGCAAGCAAAGTGGGTGAACAGTAACAACTCTCACTGCAAGCATAATAACAACAACAGCATCAGCATCAGCATCACTGACTCAGAGAGTGTTGATAAAATAAAACAGATTATAAACAAACAAAGTGGGTGAACAGTAACAGCTCTCATTGAAAGCATAATAACAACAACAGCATCAGCAACAGCATCACTAACTCAGAGGATATATAAAAAAACAAACAAACAAACAAACAAAACAAAAACAAAAAAAAACAAGCAAAGTGGCTGAACAGTAACAGCTATCATTGCAAGTAAAATAACAACAACAGCATCAGCAACATCATCACTGACTCAGAGAGTGGTGATAAAATAAAACAGATTAAAAAACAAGCAAAGTGGCTAAACAGTAACAACTATAAATACAAGTAAAATGACAAAAGCAGCAACAGCATCACTAACTCGCAGGGTGTTGATAAAAAAAAAAAGCAACAAACAAACAAAGCAAGCAAAGTGGGTGAACATTAACACTCATTGCAACTATAATAACACCAACAGCAACAGCATCAGTGACTCAAAGGGTGTTGATAAACAAAAACAAAGGCACAAACAAAACAAGCAGAGTGGGGGAACATTAACAACACTTATTGCAAGCATAATAACAACAACAGCATCAGCATCTCTGACTCAGAGAGTGTTGATAAAATAAAATAGATTATAAACATGCCAAGTTTGTGAACATTAACAAACACTCATTGCAACTATAACAACGACTACAGCAACAGCATCACTTACTCAGAGAGTGTTGAGAAAAAAAACAACAAAAAAAACAAAAACAAAACAAAACAGAAAACAGAAGTACAAGCCAAGTGGGGGAACATTAACAAACACTCATTGCAACTAAAACAACAACAACAGCAACAGCATCACTTGCTCAGAGGATATTGATAAAAAAAACAAACAAACAAACAAACAAAACAAGCAAAGTGGCTGAACAGTAACAGCTATCATTGCAAGTAAAATAACAACAACAGCATCAGCAACATCATCACTGACTCAGAGAGTGGTGATAAAATAAAACAGATTAAAAAACAAGCAAAGTGGCTGAACAGTAACAACTATAAATACAAGTAAAATGACAAAAGCAGCAACAGCATCACTAACTCGCAGGGTGTTGATAAAAAAAAAAGCAACAAACAAACAAAGCAAGCAAAGTGGGTGAACATTAACACTCATTGCAACTATAATAACACCAACAGCAACAGCATCAGTGACTCAAAGGGTGTTGATAAACAAAAACAAAGGCACAAACAAAACAAGCAGAGTGGGTGAACATTAACAACACTTATTGCAAGCATAATAACAACAACAGCATCAGCATCACTGACTCAGAGAGTGTTGATAAAATAAAATAGATTATAAACATGCCAAGTTTGTGAACATTAACAAACACTCATTGCAACTATAACAACAACAACAGCAACAGCATCACTTGCTCAGAGGATATTGATAAAAAAAACAAACAAACAAACAAACAAAACAAGCAAAGTGGCTGAACAGTAACAGCTATCATTGCAAGTAAAATAACAACAACAGCATCAGCAACATCATCACTGACTCAGAGTGTGGTGATAAAATAAAACAGATTAAAAAACAAGCAAAGTGGCTGAACAGTAACAACTATAAATACAAGTAAAATGACAAAAGCAGCAACAGCATCACTAACTCGCAGGGTGTTGATAAAAAAAAAAGCAACAAACAAATAAAGCAAGCAAAGTGGGTGAACATTAACACTCATTGCAACTATAATAACACCAACAGCAACAGCATCAGTGACTCAAAGGGTGTTGATAAAGAAAAACAAAAGCACAAACAAAACAAGCAAAGTGGGTGAACATTAACAACACTTATTGCAAGCACAATAACAACAACAGCATCAGCATCACTGACTCAGAGAGTGTTGATAAAACAAAATAGATTATAAACAAGCCAAGTTGGTGAACATTAACAAACACTCATTGCAACTGTAATAAGAACAACAGCAACAGCATCACTGACACAAAGGGTGTTGATAAACAAAAACAAAAACACAAGCAAAGTGGGTGAACATTAACAACACTCATTGCAACTATAACAACAACAACAGCAACAGCATCACTGGCTCAAAGGGTGTTGATAAAATAAAGAAACAAAAACAAAACAAGCAAAGTGGGTGAACAGTAACAACTCCCATTGCAAGCATAATAACGACAACAGCAACAGCAACACCATCACTGACTCAGAGAGTGTTGATAAAATAAAATAGATTATAAACAAGCCAAGTGGGGGAACATTAACAAACACTCATTGCAACTGTAACAACAACAACAGCAACAGCATCACTTACTCAGAGAGTGTTTATAAATAAAACAAAAAACAAAAACAAGAAACAAAAATACAAGCCAAGTGGGTGATTACTAACAGCGCTAACAGCAGCAACAACAGTGTCTTTAGAAACAACAAACAAGTACAACAGCAACAACTGCTTTTACAGAGTATAACAATAACAACAACATGGCACTAACAACAACAAAAGGGTTGGAATAAAAACCTGTAGGCAAAAGGAGAGCTGCATTCAGACAAGATCGATTACAAAGAGGCTCTTCTTTAGGACAGAGGAGAAACTGCTTTTGAGGGACAGAGGGACTTTTGTTGTTGTTGTTGTTGTTGTGCAGAAACCAACAAACTTTTATTGAACCGAATATAACCGAATATAACCGAAAGTCTTGTTTGCTTCTGTTTTGTGCCATCAAGAAGGGAAAACAAAACATCACAAAACAAACGAAGCAAACGAAACAAACAAACAAACGAACACAAACAAACAAAAAAACGATTAAATAAATAAACAAACAAACGAAACAAACAAACAAACAAAAACAAATAGGAAAAACAGAAAACGCAGTACCGAAACCTCGCCATTTTTATCCTTCCTCGAGCTTTCTTTGGGCGCCAAAGACCGAGAAAGTTGAGCAAACGTGACGTTGAGGGGGGGGGGGGGGGTACTTAAGGCCAGCAGACCGACCAATGGCAAGCTTAGGAGAGACCCACGTGAATGTTACATTTTCTTTCTATGTACGCTGAATCCGCTCAAAGTCTGGAATTTCCAGCATTCACGTGTCATCACTCCAGCCACCAGATTGGCCCACACTTTGCACACTTTCAAGACTAGAACTTCACTTAATCACAAATTGAGCCAAAAAAAAACTAAGTCTCGCATGGCGACAACTTTTCCAAAAGCAAACAAAGGCAAACAAAGGCAAACGAAGGCAAACGAAGAAAAAACAAAAACAAGTAAACAAAAACAAAACCGAAAAGGGAGAGAGAGAGCAAGTCGACTCATTTCTTTCGACTGCCTTAAACGAGAAGTCTAAAACGTTTAAAAGTTGAAAACTAAGTTTTTTAAATGAACTGCACCGAAAAAACTTTACGACAGTTTAGCTGGTTAAAAACGCAGAGGAAAATATTTTATATTTAAGCGTTCTAAAGATGTCCATTTTTGTTTTTGTTTTTTTTTTATTTTGGTTTGTTTCTGGTTTGCTTCTTTTTTTTTTTTTAAATTCTAGCGATCGAGCATATTTGAACGGTTTCATCAACCTGTTGGCGCACGTGCTCGAGAGCTAGAACTTTGATTGCTTTTGTTGTTGAGAATTGAGAATGTCCGAGCAGGTTTTTTTATCGATTTCATCGCTTGTGGCGAGGCAAAAATCAAAACGCTTTTTGGACGAAAGAAAGGAGATTAAAAGGAAAAAAGAGAAGAAAAAAAAAAACAAAAAAATAGGTTATGTGTCATAAACATTTATTTTCTCACGCGATGACGTCTAGTTTTGTTAGAGTAATTAAAATATGGTATCAAGTTTGTAATTTCTATCTTATTTTTAGTTACGGATAATTGCCAATTATGTCACGTTTAGTATACACAACGCTGTTTTCTTAATAGCAATATGATACAAACAAGTTATAAAAAAAAAAAGCGTTCGCTCGATCTTCCTTAGTCAGTTGAACAAAAAGAAATTTTCACAACATATGATTGATTTGGTTGTCCTAGCAAGCTGTTTTAGCAAACGACTAGAGGTTGCAACTGTTGTTCATTGAAAACGAAAAATCTAGCGTCAGCAAGAAATTTTTGAATACATAATGTACACAAAAGTGGCACTAACAAATGAAAATGTAAAAAAAAATGTTTACCTTGATGCCAGACTCGCAGAGATGTTGTCGCTCGTTGCTATCGACTGCGAACAGCTTTGTTGTTTTTCGAAGTGCCTCTTCACTCTACTTATAGCCGAAGTTTTGGCTTCGAAAAAAAATACGAACGTCGTTAAGCTCAACGAGCTGCTTTAATTGTTGTTCGTGCGAAAACGAAATGCTTAAACGGATAAAAGTGTTGGCGTAATTACACTTTTCGACCGCGATGCAGTTTGTCAACAACTCTAGCGTACTTTTTTGGCTCGTGGAGCAAAAAAGCCTCATGATAATAGCAAAGGCTTAAAATGTCTTAACATGTCAGCAAAGGCTTAATATGCTTAATAAACTGTGGGTTAAGTTTTTGCGGTGCAGCTCATTAACAACTTAATTTGCAACTTGCTGGCACAAGCAAACGTTTATGACTTCTCGTTTAAGACAGTTGAGCGAAATCAGTCGACTCACTCATTCTCCCTTTTCTGTTTTGTTTTTGTTTTGTTTTTTTGTTTTTGTTTTTGTTTGTTTTTTTTTTCTTTGTTTGTCTTTTGTTTAAAATGTAAAAAACTCGAAAGGAAAGTTGTTGCTTTGTTTGCTTATTGAAAGTTTTCGCCAGTTGCAAGACTTAGTTTTGTTTTTGTTTACTTATTAAAATATCGAGGAAAATATTTGAGGACATCGCATTCTAAAGGTGCCTTTTTAATAAAACATCTAACGATTTAGCTTTTAACGTTATGCTCAAAAGAATGCCCGTTTCGGTTTCTTTTTTCTTTTTTTTTTTTTTTTTTTCCTTTGTTTCAATTGGGCAGAGTGCTCATTTGAGCAGCCCGCCCATGATCCAAAATTAGGACTTTTCTACGAGATACTTTTCATGGACTGTTGTAATTTCAGCAGACCAACACAGTGACTAGTTGGTAGTGTGTGTTAGTTCCGCTTTCATTCACGGTTGAGCGGACCTGTTCGATTACTCGAACATTGGTCACGTCTGGAACGTGAGAATGCTAGAGTGCGTTTTACTAACAATTTTATCGCTTGTGGCCAGGAAAGCAAAACTTTCCGTTTTTGTCTTTTGCATTCTAAAGGTGCCTTCTTAATAAAACCTCTAACGATTTAGCTTTTAACGTTATGCTTAAAAGAATGCCCGTTTCGATTTCATTTTTTTTTTCTGTTTGTTTTTGTTTTTGTTTTTTTTTTTCAATTCGGCATTTTAAGGGTGCCTTTATAACAAGATCTAACGATATAGCGTTTAATGTTGTGCTCAAAAAAAAAAAAAGTGCCTTTTATATCTCTCAATGGTCTCCAACGATAAAACTGCCGACCAATCGCAACGATTAAACAGCCGACCAATGGCAGCTCAATAGTCTCCAAACATGAAACTGCCGACCAATGGCAGCTCAGTGGTTTGAGAAGTGAGATCATTCGATTTCGTTTTATTATCTCCAGTTTGAACTAGTGCTTGGCTTTTATAAAAATTGTCAAATTTTGCCAAGCAAATCTTATACGAAACGCTACTTTGATGTCAAACCTTCGTTACTCCCTATTCCCTTCTAGCGGAGGGCCGGCTAAAAGCTAGAAAAAAAGAGAGAAGGAAACTTTTTTCTTTTTTTCTTTATCTTTTTTTTTTTTTTTTTTTAAGAGGGGTAGGGGTGGGGGGGGGGGGGGGGGAAGGAGTAAGAGAATTACGGGGTTAGGATTGGAGGGGGATGAGGTTACGGTTTGGAAGCCTGGGGACAATGAAAAATTGCGTTCGTATAGTGTCCACGAGGGGCGTCCTTCGGTTGTAACGTGCCGCTAGGTGCACGCGTCTAGTAGTTTCGTTGCATCGACCTAGAGGAGTTCTCCGAAAGGTCTTGCGCTTTGGGCTCGGGCAAACGGCCTGCATCCATTGTAAACACGGTCTCTGCCGTTAGAAAATCGTTAACCAGGCTTTTGTGAGCTTTAACAACCATCCCTTTGAGTTTAAAACGAACGTTTCCCCAAAAGCCATTCGAGATGGAGGTACTCACGGAGGTTTGTTACGGTAACAACCCTGTGGTTTGCCATCTTCTTTCTTTCCGCAGCGTCGCAAACGGATCGGCCGGTCTCTTAGGTGACGAAAAAACGTCTGATCTCTCGACTGGAATGCTTAACGTACTAAGATTAGAAGAGTTAGTACTAAGAGTCGCATCTGGCCGCCGTAATTTTCTTCGATGATGTACTTGAAAATTTCGTGACGTCGTTTTCAAAGCTCTAGGGTCGATTTTAACCTTCGACCTTAAAGTCGATTTTAGCCTTCGGTGTGGCTCTGTACAACTTTTGCGGTGAAAAAGCTTGCGCGGAGTCTACAGTTGTATTTAGCCGACAGACGCTGGCAACGCAGAAACAGAATGACTCTTGGGCGGCGCAAACCGAGCGTTCAGCAAATTTCTAGCATTTTACGTCAAAGCGGACAATCTGCACGACAAATAAAGCTAACTTTCTCGTTGCAACAGTTAGTCACTGGACGTTGGACGAGTGTGTACAGCTGTTTTGCGTCGAAAGCCGACCGGTGGTCGGATGCGACTCTTCTTTTCATTCGAAAATCAGAACCTGGCCATCAGTCGTGTATCACCATCGAATGCTTAATGTAGTGATTTCTCGAAACGACAAAAGCTTGTAAAACAAACAGCTTCGCTGTACTGTTGCCTAGTATGTTAACGGATGGCCAGGAACAACCTTGGTCTGTAAAGAATGAGTTCGTTTTTCCATTCGAGGCACTAATTACTGCAGTTTTAAAAGTCACCTAAAGTATAAGCTCATCTCTCCATTCAAGAAAAACAAGCATCAGAGTTTCGGAAAGTTTGCATGCACGACACCACCATCGATGATACTTAAACAAACAGAAAATGAATTGCAAAACAGAACCACTGAATTGCAAAACATAACAACGGACAGCTTGTAAAAAGCATGGTGATGAGCTTCTTCAATCCAATCAAGGAACCAAGCATCACAGTTTCGGCAATGGTGCATGTGCAAATCAGCAAACTGTGATACTTAATCAAACAACTTCACTGTTTTGCTTAGTTTAAGAACGGATGGCTAAGAACAACCTCGTTAGTGAGTATGAAGTCATCTCTTCATTCAAGGAATTAATAATCAGAGTTTTAGAAGTCTCTTACGTGCGATACTACTATCAACGGTACTTAATCAAACAGCCTCTCAGAATGGCCTAGTTTGAGAACGGAAGGCTAGGAACAACCTTAGTAGTGGGTCATCAGTTCAACTTTTCATTCAAGGAATTAAGCATCTAAAATCTGAAAAATAAAAAGAAGAGCTCTTTGTTAGAAGTTCTTATTTTTATTTTTCCTCAACTTCTATTTCTTTTCTTTTTTTCTTTTTTTTTTTTAATGATAGTTTTTCTTTTTTTTTTATCTATTTTGTTCGTTTAAATTAATACAACAGGCGTTTTAGGTCGTTTCTGTAACATTATTTAACACTTTAAATTGTAATAAATATTTGAACTGAAGAAAATCCTTTTCGTAACGTTAAAATGTCATAAGAACATTTCATCTTTACCAAATACGCTTGTAAAAATAGTTTCACTTTTAAAGTTTGTTGTATATGTCTTTTAATTTAGTGAATCGCAATTTGGATTCTCTTAGGCGCACATCTACTTTAGTTGCTTTTTCTTAAAGAAAGGTCACCAGAGTTATCTTACACAGCTCCTGCAGCATAATCTTTAACAAAATACTCTTTTGAAAAGTTTTACATTGAAATAAACAAAAGCCATTTGCGTAAATAGAGATAAATTAGAGAATAAAAAGTGCATAAACGCCTCGCTACTTTGATGAAGAAGAAACGGATGACTAGATGCAACTTTTTAATTTCGCGTGCTATCTCTTTCGATTAAGGTACTTTTTGAATATTTTTTCAAAGAAATGTTAGCGTAGTTTTCCTTTTTTAAATTTAAATCATGTTTAAAGGTAGTTTTTGAATGTTTTTTCAAAGAAATGTTAGCGTAGTTTTCATCTATTAAATCTAAATCATGTTTAAAGGTAGTTTTCGAATATTTTTTCAAAGAAAAGTTAGCGTAGGTTTCCTCTTTTAGATCTAGCTTATGTTTAAGGTAGTTTTTGAGTATTTTTTCAAAGAAAAGTTAGCGTAGTTTTCCTCTTTTAGATCTAGCTTATGTTTAAGGTAGTTTTTGAGTATTTTTTCAAAGAAAAGTTAGCATAGTTTTCCTCTTTTGGATATAGCTTATGTTTAAGGTAGTTTTTAAATATTTTTTTAAAGAAAAGTTAGCGTAGTTTTCCTCCTTTAGATCTAGCTTTATAATTCAGGTAGTTTTTGAATATTTTTTCAAATAAAAATTAGCAAAGTTTAGCTTATTTAGCATGACATCACAAAATACTAAACTCAAAAAGGCAAGATAAAGTATAAGATAAACGTAAAATAAGATATAGATGAAACAAATGTTAGGCTGCATAAAATCTAAAACTGCATTGCCTATCATAAACACAAACGTCTAGTAAGAGCTTTTAAAGTTCGTTCTTTTCGTCTTTTAATTTGGTGAATCGCGATTTGAATTTTCTAAAGCGCACATGCCTCTCAGTTGCTTTTTTCTTAAGGAAAGGTCACCAGAGTTTTTTTACGCAGCTCCTGCAGCATAATCTTTAACAAAATACTCTTTTGTATATCATTACACAGAAATAAACAAAAACCATTTGCGTAAACAGAGATAAATTAGAACTCAAAAGTGCATAAAAAGCCTCGCTACTTTGCTATAGAAGAAGTGGATGACTAGATACAACTTTGTAAATTCGTGTACTACCTCGATGGATTAAGGTATTTTTCGAAAGTTTTTTTAAAGCAAAAATAGCGCAGTCTTCCTCTTTTAAATCTACCTTATGTCTAAGGCAGTTTTTGAATAGATTTTCAAAGAAAGGTTAGCGTAGTTTTCCACTTTTAAGTTTAGCTTATGTAGCTTGACAAAACAACACACAAAAAGACAAGATAAAATATCAGATAAACGTAAAATAAAATATAAATGAAACTAAAGTTAGGCTGCATAAAAAACAAACAACTTAATAATCTACTAGACATGTTTAAGTTGAATTAAGTAAAGTCCTTTGCGCAAATTTGGGTAAATAAGAGATTAAAAGTCCATAAAAAGCCTCGATACTTTGCTGAAGAAGAAGATGACTATATGCAACTTTTTAAAATCGTGAGCTATCTATATCGATTTAGGTCCTTTTTGAGTACTTTTTCAATGAGAAGTTAGCGCAGTTTTCCTCTTTTAAGATTGGATCATGAAGCTTGACATAACAAAACACAAAACTAACAAAGGCAAGACAAAATATAAGGTAAACGCAATATAAAATATAGATGAAATTAAAGTTAGGCTGCATAAAATAAACGGGTAACAATACTCTTCTATGTATATTTACATTGAGTTAAATAAAATCCTTTGCGCAAATATAGGTATGTTAGAGAGTAAAAGTGCATAAAAAGCCTCGCTACATTGCTGTAGAAGAAGTGGATGACTAGATACAAACTTTTAAATTTGTGTGCTGTCTCTATCGAATAAGGTAGTTTTCGAAAGTTTTTTCAAAGCAAAAATAGCGCAGTGTTCCTCTTTTAAATTTAGATTATCTCAAAGGTAGATTTTGAATAGTTTTTCAAAGAAAGGTTAGCGTAGCTTTCCTCTTTTAAGTTTAGCTTATGTAGCTTGACATCACAAAACACAAAGCTCAAAAAGACAAAATAAAATATAAGATAAACGTGAAATAAAATACAGATGAAGCTAAAGTTAGACTGCATAAAAAACCAACAACATAATAATCTACTAGGTATGTTTACATTAAATTAAATAAAATCCTATGCGCAAATATAGGTATGTTAGAGAGAAAAAGCCTCGCTACTTTGTTAAAGGTAGTTTTTGAATAGTTTTTCAAAGAAAGGTTAGCGTAGTTTTCCTCTTTAAAGTTTAGTTTATGTAGCTTGATATCACAAAACACAAAACTCAAAAAAGAAAAGTAAGATAAAAGTTAATCGTAAAATAAAATATAGGTGAAATAATTGTTAGGCTGCATAAAAGAAAAAAAAAATCATAGCATAATAATCTTCTATATATGCTTGGATTGAATTAAATGAATTCCTTTGCGTAAATATAAGCAAACTAGTGAGAAAAAGTGCATAAAAAGCATCGCTACTTTGCTGCAGAAGAAGTGGATGACTATATGCAACTTTTTAAAATTGTGTGCTATCTCTATCGATTAAGGTGGTTTTCGAAAGTTTTTTCAAAGCAAAAATAGCGTAGTTTTCCTCTTTTAAATCTAGCTTTTGTCTAGGGTAGTTTATGAATAGATTTTCAAAGAAAGGTTAGCGTAGCATTCCTCTTTTAAGTTTAGCTTAAAATTCTTGGCATCACAAAACACAAAACTCAAAAAGATAAGATAAAATATAAGATAAACCTAAAACATAATATAAATGAAACTAAAGATAAGCTGCATAAAAAACTAACAACATAATAATCTACTAGGCATGTTTAAATTGAATTATATAAAATCCTTTGCGCAAATATAGGTATGTTAGTAAAAAAGCATTAAAAGCCTCGCAACTTTGTTAAAGGTAGATTTTGAATAGTTTTTCAAAGAAAGGTTAGCGTAGTTTTCCTCTTTTATGTTTAGATTATGTAGCTTGACATCACAAAACACAAAGCTCAAAAAGACAAAATAAAATATAAGATAAACGTAAAATATAGATGAAACAAAGTTTACACTGCATAATAAACAAACAACATAATTATCTACTAGGCATGTTTAAGTTGAACTAAATAAATTCCTTTGCGCAAATATGGGAAAGTTAGACAGTAAAAATCCATAAAAAGCCTCGATACTTTGCTGAAGAAGATGACTATATGCAACTTTTTAAAATCGTGAGCTATCTATATCGATTTAGGTCCTTTTTGAGTACTTTTTCAATGGAAAGTTAGCGCAGTTTTCCTCTTTTAAGATTAGATTATGAAGCTTGACATAATAAAACACAAAACTAACAAAGGCAAGATAAAATATAAGGTAGTTTTCGAATGTTTTTTCAAAGCAAAATTAGCGTAGTGTTCCTCTTTTAAATCTAGATTATCTCAAAGGTAGATTTTGAATAGTTTTTCAAAGAAAAGTTAGCGTAGCTTTCCTCTTTTAACATTAGCTTATGTAGCTTGACATCACAGAACACAAAAACATAAAATAAAATATAAGACAAATAGATGTAGCTAAAGTTAGGCTGCATAAAAAACCAACAACATAAAATATCTACTAGGCATGTTTAAATTGAATTAAATAAAACCCTTTGCGCAAAAATAGAGAGTAAAATGCATAATGTTAGAGAGTAAAAGTGCATAGAAAGCCTCGCTACTTTGCTGTAGAAGAAGTGGATGACTAGATACACTTTTTTAAACTTGTGTGCTATCTCTATCGAATAAGGTAGTTTTCGAGAGTTTTTTCAAAGCAAAATTAGCGTAGTGTTCCTCTTTTAAATCTAGATTATCTCAAAAATAGATTTCGAATAGTTTTTCAAAGAAAGGTTAGCGTAGCTTTCCTCTTTTAACATTAGCTTATGTAGCTTGACATCACAGAACACAAAAAGATAAAATAAAATATAAGACAAACGTAAAATGAAAAATAGATGTAGCTTAAGTTAGACTGCATAAAAAACCAACAACATAAAAATCTAACAGGTATGTTTAAGTTGAATTAAATAAAACCCTCTGCGCAAATATAGGTATGCTAGAGAGTAAAAAGGCATAAAAAGCCTCGCTACTTTGTTAAAGGTAGTTTTTGAATAGTTTTTCAAAGACAGGTTAGCGTAAATTTCCTCTTTAAAGTTTAGCTTATGTAGCTTGACATCACAAAATATAAAACTCAAAAAGACAAGATAAAATATAAGATAAACGCAAAATAAAATATAGATGAAACTAAAGTTAGGCTGCATAAAAAACCAACAACATAATAATCTACTAGGCATGTTTAAATTGAAATAAATAAAATCGTTTGCGCAAAAATAGCTATGTTAGAGAGTAAAAGTGCATAGAAAGCCTCGCTACTTTGGTGTAAAAGAAGTGGATCACTAGATACAACATTTTAAAATCGTGTGCTATCTCTATCGATTAAGGTGGTTTTCGAAAGTTTTTTCAAAGCAAAAATAGCGTAGTCTTCCTCTTTTAAATCTAGATTATGTCTAAGGTAGTTTTTGAACAGTTTTTCAAAGAAAGGTTAGCGTAGCTTTCCTCTTTTAACATTAGCTTATGTAGCTTGACATCACAAAACACAAAACTCAAAAAGACAAAATAAAATATAAGATAAACGTAAAATAAAATGTAGATGAAGCTAAAGTTAGGCTGCATGAAATAAACGGGTAACAATATTTTTCTATGTATGTTTACATTGAGTTATATAAAATCCTCTGCGCAAATATAGGTATGTTAGAGAGTAAAAGTGCATAAAAAGCCTCGCTACTTTGTTAAAGGTTGTTTTTGAATAGTTTTTCAAAAAAAGGTTAGCGTAGTTTTCCTCTTTTAACATTAGCTTATGTAGCTTGACATCACAAAGCACAAAACTCAAAAAGACAAAATAAAATATAAGATAAACGTAAAATAAAATACAGATGAAGCTAAAGTTAGGCTGCATAAAATAAACGGGTAACAATATTTTTCTATGTATGTTTACATTGAGTTAAATAAAATCCTCTGCGCAAATATAGGTATGTTAGAGAGTAAAAGTGCATAAAAAGCCTCGCTACTTTGTTAAAGGTAGTTTTTGAATAGTTTTTCAAAAAAAAGGTCTTTAAAGTTTAGCTTATGTAGCTTGACATCACAAAACACAAAACTCAAAAAGACAAGATAAAATATAAGATAAACGCAAAACAAAATATAGATGAAACTAAAGTTAGGCTGCATATAAAACCAACAACATAATATTCTACTAGCCTAGTTTTCCTCTTTTAAGTTTAGATTATGTAGCTTGACATCACAAAACGCAAAAAGGCAAGACAAAATACAAGGTAAACGTAAAATAAAGTAGAAGTGAAACAAAAGATAGGTTGCATAAATACAAAAACTGCATTGCCAAAAATAGAATTTGTTGTCTAGAAAGACTTTTTAAAGTTTGTTTCTTTCGTCTATTGACTTAGTGAATCGCGATCTGGTTTTTCTTAGGCGCGCTTGTTTCTTAGTTGTTTTTTTTTGTAAAGAAAGTTTATTCAGACGTTTTTTTTACGCAACTCCTTTAACATTATTTTTAACAAAGTATTCTTTTATACGTGTTTACATTGAAATAAAACCCTTTGCGTAAATAGAGATAAATTAGAGAGCAAAAGCCTCACTACTTTGCAGAAGAAGAATTGGATGGCAAGATACAACTTTTTAAATTCGTGTGCTTTCTCTTTTAAGGTACTTTTTGAATATTTTTTCAAAGAAAAGTTAGCGTAGTTTTCCTCTTTTAAGTTTAGCTTACGCAGCTTGACATCACAAAACGCAAAAACCAATAAGGCATGATAAAATACAAGATAAACGTAAAATAAAATAGAAGTGAAACAAAAGTTAGACACCATAAAAAAAAAACAAACAAAAAAAAAAACATAATATACTTCTATGTATGTTTACATTGAACTTAATAAAATCCTTTGTGTAAATATATGAAAAAATAGAGAGTAAGAGTTCATAAAAAAAGCCTCGCTATTTTGCTGAAGAAGAAATGGATGTCTAGATCTTTTAAAATAAGGAACTTTTTGATTTCTTTTTCCGAAAAATGGTTGGAGCAGTTTTCCTTTTTTAAATTTCACTTATGCAGTTTAACATCACAGAAAATATTAATTTGCTTTTTAACAAACTCTTAAAAACATCAGAAGTAATTCTAAATGCAACTCTATTAAAAGTGTTAACAGAATAACAAAACGACTTTTTTTTTTTTTAAAGATAAAAAAAGTTTGAACTATCTTTAAATAAGAAATGTGAGAACAGTTTAACAGAACTTCTTGTTTATTATGTATTTAGCGAAACAGATAAATATATTTGCAAAAGCATAGAGAAAACAAACTACACAAAAGGCCCATCTTTATTGCCAAACTGAACAAACTTTTCTAAACTACATAAATGGTCTCACTATATTGCCATATTGAACAAACTTTTCTAAACTACCCTCTTTTTGAATTTTTAGCTTCATGTTTTTAATTTTGTCTTTAATATGGCTTCGGTAGGAGTACTTTTGCAAGACATGAATGAGCTTGTCACTGCTATGATTTGCCAAGATGCCAAGGTAATCTTTGTACGAGCAACTTGAGCTTACATCTGTAAACACGTCTTGCAAGATGTATGCCAACACTAAAGCTGCACATCGAGGAAAACTTCTGGTGTTGAACCATTCGTTGTGGCCAGGGCAAGCATTCAGCTTTTCAACTATTTCATCTAAAATTTTACAAACTCAAGTCATAACACAAAGAGATTAAATCGAATATTCATTTGGTTCTGAAGCATGACAAGATTAATTTTGTTTTTTTATTTGTTTTTTTTGTTGACCTTATTGTTTGCACTGATAGCAATAACTGGTTTTTGAAAGATTACCTAATTGGCATTGGCTAACTTCTGCTTTGTTTTCCTTTGTTCTTGGCTGAGTTGATCCTGAAATAAAATAAAACCATGTTCATTTTTCTAATTCATAAAAAAACCATCAACAGTTTCTAAGTGTTAGAGATAATAACAAGCTGTGCATGATTTCTAACGGTGATGTTTCTAACTTCATCATTAGAAATCGGGTAGACACAACTTTCTAAAAGTGCACTTAGCAATGATGGCTAGTTTTTATTAACAGTTAACCATCTGAAATTGTGCAAGAAGAGGTTTGTGTTTATATATGTTTGTATAAATTAGGTTTTACATTACCGATGTGTTCTTGAGTAAAAGATGGCATTTCCAACTTGATTTTTTTTCTTCTTGGATCTTTTACTTCTAAAACATAATCAGTTTTAGTATCATTCACTTGTGTAAACATTTAAGCAATCACAGAATTATTCCTGCAACAAATACATACACACTTCTGTGTTGTTTTTTTTGTTTTTTTTTTTGTTTTTTTTATTGTTTTTCTTTTTTTTTTTTTTTTTTTACAGCTTTAACAATAACAATAGGGCAAGGAGTTAATTTGGGCATTTTTATTTTTTGAAAGCGTGTTGAGATTTGCATAAAAATCAAAAATCAAAAAGAATTTACCTCTGGATGTACAAGCAAGACTTTGGCTAAATAGACTACCAACAGATTGAACAGCACCAGGTGAGGGCTGTTTTTCAAGAACAGTACCAGCCTGTTGGACTGGAACAGCTGAAAGAAACAAACTGGGTTTGGCCATCGTTTGCTGACGAGCAACAAGATTAGGAGCCAGAGGAACAGAAAAGACCTCTTTTGAAGGATTAAAAACAACTTGCAGAGAAGGAGCAACATGAACAGGTTTGGCAACCACTTGCTTATGAGCAGGTTCAAGAAGAGCAGGTTCAAGAAGAGCAGGTTCAAGAAGAGCAGCTTCAGGAGGAGCATGGAAAACACGTGTGACAGCCATAAGATTATCTTGCTGTGAAGCAACATTAGACACTGTTTCCAGCAGAACAGAAAAGACCTCTTTTGAAGGACTGAAAGCAACTTGTTGAGCAGGAGCAGCAGAAACAGGTTTGGCAACCACTTGCTCACTAAAGTAAACTGGAGAAAGTTGTGCATGGTGTTCAATAAAATCCGGTTCATCAGGAAATAATGTTAATGCAAGAGGAGAACAAGCTGTGCCAACAGGAACAGCTAGAGTCTGATCTACATCCATACAAACAGCTTGTTCATTAGGAACTAGTTGTGCAAGAGCAGAGGATAGTTCAAGAACTGGACCAGCGATTGTTTGTTCAGAAGGAACAGACGAAACAGGAGTTGAGCTAGGTTCACACAAGAAATCTACAACATGTTCGTTGCTGTCCTCTAAAGGAGCATTGTTTTCTACAGCTGGAGAAAATGGAACCACTGTGGTACAACCGAAAGTAGCAGCACATTCTTCAGAGTCAGAACCGGAGTCTGAATCTTCCTCAAAAATGTCCTCAACATCATGAAAACCGTACTCCTCTGCATTAGTTCGGAGCCAGTCCATCACATCCTTCTCCTCCTTTGGTGGTCTCTCAGACTTTTCAACAGTCAAAGACTCTATGACTCCGAAGGACTGTCCGATGCCCAGGGCACGCAACTCCTCTGCAGCGTTCCACTGGGACACATAAAAGCTATCCATTGTGTGTCTGCTGTGCTTCATGTAGAGTGTAGCAAACCGCTCGCGATCTTCTTTGCTGTTGTTGGCAAAGTAAGTGGCTATCGAACCGCGAATGCAAGTGGGAGTAAGACGCTTCATGGGAATGTTTACTTGGCTTTTTCTGAAGCAGGACGTCAGGCTAGAGGTGATAGCAGAGGAACCCATCTGGTAAACAGGCACTCTAGTTGCACCTAGTGTCACACCTTCGTCTTTGTTGGCTCTCACCGAAGGAAAAAGGGGCCTGTAGCAGTCGCTCAACTCCAAAACAGTCTTGGTGTCTGCAGCCATGTAGTGAGAGTCGTTGACAAGAAGGTCTCTGTATCTCAGCAAATAAATATCGATCAACACTTTCAAGTCGTTCGGCACTAGAATGTTTTTGGCTCCGTACTTGTATGCTGTTTTGTAGCGCTCTTGCACAATGCAATATCCACACTCACTCTTCTCAGCAGCCATGTAGTCTCTAATGTTTAAAAGAGCAATGTTAGATTTTCTTAAACTGTTAATTACAGTGACAGAGAGCAGAAGATGGTTTCGTAGAGACACAGCATTGTCTCTAGTCAGCGGAAGAGACGCCTTTCTAATCGATTCCACTAAGTCTCTTACGTATGCAGACTTGCCATATTCGGTCAGCAAACTGACATTGATGATGTTGATGCTTTTTCTTCTTTTCACAAGGCTCCTCCTCAAAGAACGAAAGGGCCTCAGCACTTTTCGCAACTCATCCACCTTGCAGCGCAAACGTCGGATGGCCTCATGAGAAAGTCCGAAATAGACGTTTCTGGCTTCACTGAAACGAAACAGGAGACAAAGGGAGACGAGGCGGTTGTACAACGTGTGACAAGACATGGCTTTTGTTTGGTCAAGTTCACTCAGCTTGGAATTGAGCTGAATTTTCTTAAAGTGCAAGGAGAAGTATCTATCCTCCAAAACATTGGAATTGGTGAGGGCGTTTGGGTGCAGCGTCAACGTGCTGTCACAACAAGTCAATATTTCCACAACTGCATTTTGTAGATCTTTGCTTGTGACCAAGTGTTGTTGTTGGCTACCACAAGCCACTTTTCAAAGTCTCTGAAGAGCTCATCTGCTGACTGGTAATAAAAGTGAAAAGCATCTTTGTCCAGCTGAAACAAGAGTCTCTTTTCTTC
Source organism: Hydra viridissima (assembly GCF_058129835.1). Classification (NCBI taxonomy): domain Eukaryota; kingdom Metazoa; phylum Cnidaria; class Hydrozoa; order Anthoathecata; family Hydridae; genus Hydra; species Hydra viridissima. Next base: position 5,045 of record NW_028324379.1, on the reverse strand, counting down.
GGTCAAGACATAGGAGCTGGAAACCAAGTGCTCTAAGGAATCGAAATCAGAGTCAAGGACGGATTCGGTGTTCAGCTCTTTGTTTTCTACAGAGGTGCATTGGTTTGCAGAAGGAGCCTCGGACGAACCAGCAACTGGTGAGGGCAAGCTTAAAAGAGGATCAGAGGAAAGAACCGGAGAAGAAAAAGAGGAGGAAGGCCCAGGAGCAGAGGATGCAGAGCCTGATGCAGACGCTTGTTCAGCTACTGGCTTAATACCAAAGAAGGCAGGTCGAATAAATTGAGGGACATAGAGCTTCTCGTTGTCGTATCGCTTTGCCTCTGCAATCTTTTGTTTGATCATCTTGGAATCGTAGAAATGAGTCTCTTTCAAGTGTATGTCCAGTCGGTCGTAATACTTCCAACATTGCAAACAGGGGTAAGGTTTTGGACAGCCGGACTTGCGTTCGAGACGAGCATGCTGAAACTTCCTGACCATTGCAGAGTAAAAGATGGAAGCTTCATCCAAAGTCCAAGAATGATCTTTTTTAGTCAAGTGTCTTTTAATGCTTGTGGACGAATGTTTGCACAAAGGCATCGGACAGCTAACAGCGTACCTCTTCTTGGTACCATAGAAAGGTACAACCCTGTTTACGGAGCCACACGCTGCAACTAATGCGGCCCTGACTTTGTTTTTGAGCTTTAAGTCTCTCTGTTCTTGTGACTGCTTTCTTTTCTTTTTTTTTGCTTTAGAGTTTGGAGAAGAAGCAACAACAGAGTTGTTTTCTTGTGAAGAAGACATGTTCAGGTGTTTGTTTGCAACGGTTTTTGCTAAAAAAAGGAAACCAGTCAGTGAGAGTTTTTTTCTTCTGCCTGCATCCAATCCTGGAATGTTTACAACTGCAGGGAAGAGCTGTGTTTTTTCGAATCCTCTGCAAAAGAGAAAAAAAGAAAGAAAAGAGAGCAACAAGAAGAAACAAAGTTTCCACTAGCAAATGAAAAAGAATGAGAGCAACTAGCATTACATGCATGGTGGCAGCAGTGATTGCTATTATGAGAAGGAGAATGAGAAAAAAAAAAAGAAAAAGAAAAGAAACAAATAAATAAAGAGATGGAGTTTGAGAGGATCTCGCAACCATATGACTCAAAGAAAGAAACTGTGTTGAAAAAAGGCAAGAGAGGGCAAATAGAACTTGCTAACAAGGACAAATGACAGACATAACTACAACAGTAACAACTCTCATTGCAAGCATAATAACAACAGCATCAGCATCACTGACTCAGAGAGTGTTGACATAACAAAAAAGAAAACAAAAGTACAAGCCAAGTGGGGGAACATTAACAAACACTCATTGCAACTATAACAACAACAACAACAGCAACAGCATCACTGACTCAGAGGGTATTGATAAAAAAAACAAGCAAAACAAAAACAAACAAAAAAACAAATAAAAAAACAAAACAAGCAAATTGGGTGAACAGTAACAACTCTCATTGCAAGCATAATAACAACAACAGCATCAGCATCAGCATCACTGACTCAGAGAGTGTTGACAAAATAAAATAGACAATAAGCAAGCAAAGTGGGTGAACAGTAACAACTCTCACTGCAAGCATAATAACAACAACAGCATCAGCATCAGCATCACTGACTCAGAGAGTGTTGATAAAATAAAACAGATTATAAACAAACAAAGTGGGTGAACAGTAACAGCTCTCATTGAAAGCATAATAACAACAACAGCATCAGCAACAGCATCACTAACTCAGAGGATATATAAAAAAACAAACAAACAAACAAACAAAACAAAAACAAAAAAAAACAAGCAAAGTGGCTGAACAGTAACAGCTATCATTGCAAGTAAAATAACAACAACAGCATCAGCAACATCATCACTGACTCAGAGAGTGGTGATAAAATAAAACAGATTAAAAAACAAGCAAAGTGGCTAAACAGTAACAACTATAAATACAAGTAAAATGACAAAAGCAGCAACAGCATCACTAACTCGCAGGGTGTTGATAAAAAAAAAAAGCAACAAACAAACAAAGCAAGCAAAGTGGTGAACATTAACACTCATTGCAACTATAATAACACCAACAGCAACAGCATCAGTGACTCAAAGGGTGTTGATAAACAAAAACAAAGGCACAAACAAAACAAGCAGAGTGGGGGAACATTAACAACACTTATTGCAAGCATAATAACAACAACAGCATCAGCATCTCTGACTCAGAGAGTGTTGATAAAATAAAATAGATTATAAACATGCCAAGTTTGTGAACATTAACAAACACTCATTGCAACTATAACAACGACTACAGCAACAGCATCACTTACTCAGAGAGTGTTGAGAAAAAAAACAACAAAAAAAACAAAAACAAAACAAAACAGAAAACAGAAGTACAAGCCAAGTGGGGGAACATTAACAAACACTCATTGCAACTAAAACAACAACAACAGCAACAGCATCACTTGCTCAGAGGATATTGATAAAAAAAAACAAACAAACAAACAAACAAAACAAGCAAAGTGGCTGAACAGTAACAGCTATCATTGCAAGTAAAATAACAACAACAGCATCAGCAACATCATCACTGACTCAGAGAGTGGTGATAAAATAAAACAGATTAAAAAACAAGCAAAGTGGCTGAACAGTAACAACTATAAATACAAGTAAAATGACAAAAGCAGCAACAGCATCACTAACTCGCAGGGTGTTGATAAAAAAAAAAGCAACAAACAAACAAAGCAAGCAAAGTGGGTGAACATTAACACTCATTGCAACTATAATAACACCAACAGCAACAGCATCAGTGACTCAAAGGGTGTTGATAAACAAAAACAAAGGCACAAACAAAACAAGCAGAGTGGGTGAACATTAACAACACTTATTGCAAGCATAATAACAACAACAGCATCAGCATCACTGACTCAGAGAGTGTTGATAAAATAAAATAGATTATAAACATGCCAAGTTTGTGAACATTAACAAACACTCATTGCAACTATAACAACAACAACAGCAACAGCATCACTTGCTCAGAGGATATTGATAAAAAAAACAAACAAACAAACAAACAAAACAAGCAAAGTGGCTGAACAGTAACAGCTATCATTGCAAGTAAAATAACAACAACAGCATCAGCAACATCATCACTGACTCAGAGTGTGGTGATAAAATAAAACAGATTAAAAAACAAGCAAAGTGGCTGAACAGTAACAACTATAAATACAAGTAAAATGACAAAAGCAGCAACAGCATCACTAACTCGCAGGGTGTTGATAAAAAAAAAAGCAACAAACAAATAAAGCAAGCAAAGTGGGTGAACATTAACACTCATTGCAACTATAATAACACCAACAGCAACAGCATCAGTGACTCAAAGGGTGTTGATAAAGAAAAACAAAAGCACAAACAAAACAAGCAAAGTGGGTGAACATTAACAACACTTATTGCAAGCACAATAACAACAACAGCATCAGCATCACTGACTCAGAGAGTGTTGATAAAACAAAATAGATTATAAACAAGCCAAGTTGGTGAACATTAACAAACACTCATTGCAACTGTAATAAGAACAACAGCAACAGCATCACTGACACAAAGGGTGTTGATAAACAAAAACAAAAACACAAGCAAAGTGGGTGAACATTAACAACACTCATTGCAACTATAACAACAACAACAGCAACAGCATCACTGGCTCAAAGGGTGTTGATAAAATAAAGAAACAAAAACAAAACAAGCAAAGTGGGTGAACAGTAACAACTCCCATTGCAAGCATAATAACGACAACAGCAACAGCAACACCATCACTGACTCAGAGAGTGTTGATAAAATAAAATAGATTATAAACAAGCCAAGTGGGGGAACATTAACAAACACTCATTGCAACTGTAACAACAACAACAGCAACAGCATCACTTACTCAGAGAGTGTTTATAAATAAAACAAAAAACAAAAACAAGAAACAAAAATACAAGCCAAGTGGGTGATTACTAACAGCGCTAACAGCAGCAACAACAGTGTCTTTAGAAACAACAAACAAGTACAACAGCAACAACTGCTTTTACAGAGTATAACAATAACAACAACATGGCACTAACAACAACAAAAGGGTTGGAATAAAAACCTGTAGGCAAAAGGAGAGCTGCATTCAGACAAGATCGATTACAAAGAGGCTCTTCTTTAGGACAGAGGAGAAACTGCTTTTGAGGGACAGAGGGACTTTTGTTGTTGTTGTTGTTGTTGTGCAGAAACCAACAAACTTTTATTGAACCGAATATAACCGAATATAACCGAAAGTCTTGTTTGCTTCTGTTTTGTGCCATCAAGAAGGGAAAACAAAACATCACAAAACAAACGAAGCAAACGAAACAAACAAACAAACGAACGAAACAAACAAAAAAACGATTAAATAAATAAACAAACAAACGAAACAAACAAACAAACAAAAACAAATAGGAAAAACAGAAAACGCAGTACCGAAACCTCGCCATTTTTATCCTTCCTCGAGCTTTCTTTGGGCGCCAAAGACCGAGAAAGTTGAGCAAACGTGACGTTGAGGGGGGGGGGGGGGGGTACTTAAGGCCAGCAGACCGACCAATGGCAAGCTTAGGAGAGACCCACGTGAATGTTACATTTTCTTTCTATGTACGCTGAATCCGCTCAAAGTCTGGAATTTCCAGCATTCACGTGTCATCACTCCAGCCACCAGATTGGCCCACACTTTGCACACTTTCAAGACTAGAACTTCACTTAATCACAAATTGAGCCAAAAAAAAACTAAGTCTCGCATGGCGACAACTTTTCCAAAAGCAAACAAAGGCAAACAAAGGCAAACGAAGGCAAACGAAGAAAAAACAAAAACAAGTAAACAAAAACAAAACCGAAAAGGGAGAGAGAGAGCAAGTCGACTCATTTCTTTCGACTGCCTTAAACGAGAAGTCTAAAACGTTTAAAAGTTGAAAACTAAGTTTTTTAAATGAACTGCACCGAAAAAACTTTACGACAGTTTAGCTGGTTAAAAACGCAGAGGAAAATATTTTATAAAATTTAAGCG
>NW_028324378.1:0-41266 GCF_058129835.1 Hydra viridissima | reverse complement strand
AAAAAATGGCGAGGTTTCGGTACTGCGTTTTCTGTTTTTCTTATTTGTTTTTGTTTGTTTGCTTGTTTGTTTGTTTGTTTGTTAATTTTTTTAATTTTTTTTTTTTTTTGTTTGTTTCGTTCGTTTGTTTGTTTGTTTGTTTCGTTTGCTTCGTTTGTTTTGTGATGTTTTGTTTTCCCTTCTTGATGGCACAAAACAGAAGCAAACAAGACTTTCGGTTATATTCGGTTATATTCGGTTCAATAAAAGTTTGTTGGTTTCTGCACAACAACAACAACAACCACAACAACAAAAGTCCCTCTGTCCCTCAAAAGCAGTTTCTCCTCTGTCCTAAAGAAGAGCCTCTTTGTAATCGATCTTGTCTGAATGCAGCTCTCCTTTTGCCTACAGGTTTTTATTCCAACCCTTTTGTTGTTGTTAGTGCCATGTTGTTGTTATTGTTATACTCTGTAAAAGCAGTTGTTGCTGTTGTACTTGTTTGTTGTTTCTAAAGACACTGTTGTTGCTGCTGTTAGCGCTGTTAGTAATCACCCACTTGGCTTGTATTTTTGTTTCTTGTTTTTGTTTTTTGTTTTATTTATAAACACTCTCTGAGTAAGTGATGCTGTTGCTGTTGTTGTTGTTACAGTTGCAATGAGTGTTTGTTAATGTTCCCCCACTTGGCTTGTACTTTTGTTTTCTGTTTTGTTTTTTTTTTGTTTTTGTTTTTTTTTTCTCAACACTCTCTGAGTAAGTGATGCTGTTGCTGTAGTCGTTGTTATAGTTGCAATGAGTGTTTGTTAATGTTCACCAACTTGGCTTGTTTATAATCTATTTTATTTTATCAACACTCTCTGAGTCAGTGATGGTGTTGCTGTTGCTGTTGTCGTTATTATGCTTGCAATGGGAGTTGTTACTGTTCACCCACTTTGCTTGTTTTGTTTTTATTTCTTTATTTTATCAACACCCTTTGAGCCAGTGATGCTGTTGCTGTTGTTGTTGTTATAGTTGCAATGAGTGTTGTTAATGTTCACCCACTTTGCTTGTGTTTTTGTTTTTGTTTATCAACACCCTTTGTGTCAGTGATGCTGTTGCTGTTGTTCTTATTACAGTTGCAATGAGTGTTTGTTAATGTTCACCAACTTGGCTTGTTTATAATCTATTTTGTTTTATCAACACTCTCTGAGTCAGTGATGCTGATGCTGTTGTTGTTATTGTGCTTGCAATAAGTGTTGTTAATGTTCACCCACTTTGCTTGTTTTGTTTGTGCTTTTGTTTTTGTTTATCAACACCCTTTGAGTCACTGATGCTGTTGCTGTTGGTGTTATTATAGTTGCAATGAGTGTTAATGTTCACCCACTTTGCTTGCTTTATTTGTTTGTTGCTTTTTTTTTTTATCAACACCCTGCGAGTTAGTGATGCTGTTGCTGCTTTTGTCATTTTACTTGTATTTATAGTTGTTACTGTTCAGCCACTTTGCTTGTTTTTTAATCTGTTTTATTTTATCACCACTCTCTGAGTCAGTGATGATGTTGCTGATGCTGTTGTTGTTATTTTACTTGCAATGATAGCTGTTACTGTTCAGCCACTTTGCTTGTTTTGTTTGTTTGTTTGTTTGTTTTTTTTATCAATATCCTCTGAGTAAGTGATGCTGTTGCTGTTGTTGTTGTTATAGTTGCAATGAGTGTTTGTTAATGTTCCCCCCCTTGGCTTGTACTTCTGTTTTCTGTTTTGTTTTGTTTTTGTTTTTTTTGTTGTTTTTTTTCTCAACACTCTCTGAGTAAGTGATGCTGTTGCTGTAGTCGTTGTTATAGTTGCAATGAGTGTTTGTTAATGTTCACAAACTTGGCATGTTTATAATCTATTTTATTTTATCAACACTCTCTGAGTCAGTGATGCTGATGCTGTTGTTGTTATTATGCTTGCAATAAGTGTTGTTAATGTTCACCCACTCTGCTTGTTTTGTTTGTGCCTTTGTTTTTGTTTATCAACACCCTTTGAGTCACTGATGCTGTTGCTGTTGGTGTTATTATAGTTGCAATGAGTGTTAATGTTCACCCACTTTGCTTGCTTTATTTGTTTGTTGCTTTTTTTTTTATCAACACCCTGCGAGTTAGTGATGCTGTTGCTGCTTTTGTCATTTTACTTGTATTTATAGTTGTTACTGTTTAGCCACTTTGCTTGTTTTTTAATCTGTTTTATTTTATCACCACTCTCTGAGTCAGTGATGATGTTGCTGATGCTGTTGTTGTTATTTTACTTGCAATGATAGCTGTTACTGTTCAGCCACTTTGCTTGTTTTTTTTTGTTTTTGTTTTGTTTGTTTGTTTGTTTGTTTTTTTATATATCCTCTGAGTTAGTGATGCTGTTGTTGTTATTATGCTTTCAATGAGAGCTGTTACTGTTCACCCACTTTGTTTGTTTATAATCTGTTTTATTTTATCAACACTCTCTGAGTCAGTGATGCTGATGCTGATGCTGTTGTTGTTATTATGCTTGCAGTGAGAGTTGTTACTGTTCACCCACTTTGCTTGCTTATTGTCTATTTTATTTTGTCAACACTCTCTGAGTCAGTGATGCTGATGCTGATGCTGTTGTTGTTATTATGCTTGCAATGAGAGTTGTTACTGTTCACCCAATTTGCTTGTTTTGTTTTTTTATTTGTTTTTTTGTTTGTTTTTGTTTTGCTTGTTTTTTTTTATCAATACCCTCTGAGTCAGTGATGCTGTTGCTGTTGTTGTTGTTGTTGTTATAGTTGCAATGAGTGTTTGTTAATGTTCCCCCACTTGGCTTGTACTTTTGTTTTCTTTTTTGTTATGTCAACACTCTCTGAGTCAGTGATGCTGATGCTGTTGTTATTATGCTTGCAATGAGAGTTGTTACTGTTGTAGTTATGTCTGTCATTTGTCCTTGTTAGCAAGTTCTATTTGCCCTCTCTTGCCTTTTTTCAACACAGTTTCTTTCTTTGAGTCATATGGTTGCGAGATCCTCTCAAACTCCATCTCTTTATTTATTTGTTTCTTTTTTTTTTTTTTTTTTCTCATTCTCCTTCTCATAATAGCAATCACTGCTGCCACCATGCATGTAATGCTAGTTGCTCTCATTCTTTTTCATTTGCTAGTGGAAACTTTGTTTCTTCTTGTTGCTCTCTTTTCTTTCTTTTTTCTCTTTTGCAGAGGATTCGAAAAAACACAGCTCTTCCCTGCAGTTGTAAACATTCCAGGATTCCAGGATGCAGGCAGAAGAAAAACACTCTCACTAACTGTCTTCTTTTTTTTAGCATAAACCGTTGCAAACAAACACCTGAACATGTCTTCTTCACAAGAAAACAACACTGTTGTTGCCCCTTCTCCGAACTCTAAAGCGAAAAAAAAGAAAAGAAGGCAGTCACAAGAACAGAGAGACTTAAAGCTCAAAAACAAAGTCAGGGCCGCATTAGTTGCAGCGTGTGGCTCCGTAAACAGGGTTGTACCTTTCTATGGTACCAAGAAGAGGTACGCTGTTAGCTGTCCGATGCCTTTGTGCAAACATTCCTCCACAAGCATTAAAAGACACTTGACTAAAAAAGATCATTCTTGGACTTTGGATGAAGCTTCCATCTTTTACTCTGCAATGGTCAGGAAGTTTCAGCATGCTCGTCTCGAACGCAAGTCCGGCTGTCCAAAACCTTACCCCTGTTTGCAATGTTGGAAGTATTACGACCGACTGGACATACACTTGAAAGAGACTCATTTCTACGATTCCAAGACGATCAAACAAAAGATTGCAGAGGCAAAGCGATACGACAACGACAAGCTCTATGTCCCTCAATTTATTCGACCTGCCTTCTTTGGTATTAAGCCAGTAGCTGAACAAGCGTCTGCATCAGGCTCTGCATCCTCTGCTCCTGGGCCTTCCTCCTCTTTTTCTTCTCCGGTTCTTTCCTCTGATCCTCTTTTAAGCTTGCCCTCATCAGTTGCTGGTTCGTCCGAGGCTCCTTCTGCAAACCACTGCACCTCTGTAGAAAACAAAGAGCTGAACACCGAATCCGTCCTAGACTCTGATTTTAATTCCTTAAAGCACTTGGTTTCCAACTCCTCCGTCTTGACAGAAGATAAGAGACTCTTGTTTCAGCTGGACAAAGATGCTTTTCACTTTTATTACCAGTCAGCAGATGAGCTCTTCAGAGATTTTGAAAAGTGGCTTGTGGTAGCCAACAACAACACTTTGTCACAAGCAAAGATCTACAAAAATGCAGTTGTTGAAATATTGACATGTTGTGACAGCACGCTGACGCTGCACCCGAACGCTCTCACCAATTCCAACGTTTTGGAGGATAGATACTTTTCCATGCACTTTAAAAACATTCAGCTCAATTCCAAGCTGAGTGAACTTGACCAAACAAAAGCCATGTCTTGTCACACGTTGTACAACCGCCTTGTCTACCTTTGTCTCCTGTTTCGTTTCAGTGAAGCCAGGAATGTCTATTTCGGACTTTCTCATGAGGCCATCCGACGTTTGCGCTGCAAGGTGGAGGAGTTACAAAAAGTGCTGAGGCCCTTTCGTTCTTTGAGGAGGAGCCTTGTGAAAAGCAAAAAATGCATCAACATCATCAATGTCAGTTTGCTGAACGAATATGGCAAGTCTGCATACGTAAGACAGTTAGTGGAATCGATTAGAAAGCCGTCTCTTACACCGACTAGAGACAATGCTGTGTCTCTACGAAACCATCTTCTGCTCTCTGTCACTGTAATTAACAGTTTAAGAAAATCTAACATTGCTCTTTTAAACATTAGAGACTACATGGCTGCTGAGAAGAGTGAGTGTGGATATTGCATTGTGCAAGAGCGCTACAAAACAGCATACAAGTACGGAGCCAAAAACATTCTAGTGCCGAACGACTTGAAAGTGTTGATCGATATTTATTTGCTGAGATACAGAGACCTTCTTGTCAACGACTCTCACTACATGGCTGCAGACACCAAGACTGTTTTGGAGTTGAGCGACTGCTACAGGCCCCTTTTTCCATCGATGAGACCCAACAAAGACGAATGTGTGACACTCGGTGCAACTAGAGTGCCTGTTTACCAGATGGGTTCCTCTGCTATCTCCTCTTGCCTGACGTCCTGCTTCAGAAAAAGCCAAGTAAACATTCCCATGAAGCGTCTTACTCCCACTTGCATTCGCGGTTCGATAGCCACTTACTTTGCCAACAACAGCAAAGAAGATCGCGAGCGGTTTGCTACACTCTACATGAAGCACAGCAGGAACACAATGGATAGCTTTTATGTGTCCCAGTGGAACGCTGCAGAGGAGTTGCGCTTTGCCCTGGGCATCGGACAGTCCTTCGGAGTCATAGAGTCTTTGACTGTTGAAAAGTCTGAGAGACCACCAAAGAAGGAGAAGGATGTGATGGACTGGCTCCAAACTAATGCAGAGGAGTACGGTTTTCATGAGGTTGAGGACATCTTTGAGGAAGATTTAGACTCCGGTTCTGACTCTGAAGAATGTGCTGCTACTTTCAGCTGTACCACAGTGGTTCCGTTTTCTCCAGCTGTAGAAAACAATGTTCCTTTAGAGGATAGCAACGACCATGCCGTAGATTTCTTGTGTGAACCTACCTCAACTCCTGTTTCGTCTGTTCCATCTGAACAAACAATCGCTGGTCCAGTTCTTGAACTATCCCCTGCTCTTGCACAACTAGTTCCTAACGAACAAGCTGTTTGTATGGATGTAGATCAGACTCTAGCTGTTCCTGTTGGCACAGCTTGTTCTCCTCTTGCATTAACATTATTTCCTGATGAACCGGATTTTATTGAACACCATGCAAAACTTTCTCCAGTTTACTTTAATGAGCAAGTGGTTGCCAAACCTGTTTCTGCTTCTCCTTCTCAGCAAGTCGCTTTCTGTCCTTCAAAAGAGGTCTTTTCTGTTCCTCTGACTCCTAGCCTTGTTGCTTTTCAGCAAACATTGGCCAAACCCAGTTTGTTTCTTTCATCTGATCCAGTTTCAGCTGTTCCTGTCCAACAGGCTGGTACTGTTCTTGCAAAGCAGCTCTCACCTTATGCTGTTCAATCTGTTGGTAGCCTATTTAGCCAAAGTCTTGCCTCTACATCCAGAGGTAAATTCTTTTTGATTTTTGATTTTTGATTTTTATGCAAATCTCAACACGCTTTCAAAAAATGAAAATGCCCAAATCAACTCCTTGCTCTATTGTTATTGTTAGAGCTGTAAAAAAAACAAAACAAAACAAAAAAACAACACAGAAGTGTGTATGTATTTGTTGCAGGACTAATTCTGTGATTGCTTAAATGTTTATACAAGTGAATGATACTAAAACTGATTATGTTTTAGAAGTAAAAGATCCAAGAAGAAAAAAAATCAAGTTGGAAATGCCATCTTTCACTCAAGAACTCATCGGTAATGTAAAACCTAATTTATACAAAGATATATAAACACAAACCTCTTCTTGCACAATTTCAGATGGTTAACTGTTAACAAAAACTAGCCATCATTGCTAAGTGCACTTTTAGAAAGTTGTGTCTACCCGATTTCTAATGATGAAGTTAGAAACATCACCGTTAGAAATCATGCACAGCTTGTTATCATCTCTAACACTTAGAAACTGTTGATGGTTTTTATGAATTAGAAAAATGAACATGGTTTTATTTTATTTCAGGATCAACTCAGCCAAGAACAAAGGAAAACAAAGCAGAAGTTAGCCAATGCCATTTAGGTAATCTTTCAAAAACCAGTTATTGCTATCAGTGCAAACAATAAGGTCAACAAAAAAAAATAAATAAAAAAACAGAATAAATCTTGTCTTACTTCAGAACCAAATGAATATTTGATTTAATCACTTTGTGTTATGACTTGAGTTTGTAAAATTTTAGATGAAATAGTTGAAGAGCTGAATGCTTGCCCTGGCCACAACGAATGGTTCAACACCAGAAGTTTTCCACGATGTGCAGCTTTGGTGTTGGCATACATCTTGCAAGACGTGTTTACAGATGTAAGCTCAAGTTGCTCGTACAAAGATTACCTTGGCATCTTGGCAAATCATAGCAGTGACAAGCTCATTCATGTCTTGCAAAAGTACTCCTACCAAAGCCATATTAAAGACAAAATTAAAAACATGAAGCTAAAAATTCAAAAAGAGGGTAGTTTAGAAAAGTTTGTTCAATATGGCAATATCGTGAAACCATTTATGTAGTTTAGATAAGTTTGTTCAGTTTGGCAATAAAGATGGGCCTTTTGTGTAGTTTGTTTTATCTATGCTTTTGCAAATATTTTTATCTGTTTCGCTAAAGACATAATAAACAAGAAGTTCTGTTAAACTGTTCTCACATTTCTTATTTAAAGATAGTTCAAACTTTTTTTTATCTTTAAAAAAAAAAAAAAGAAGTCGTTTTGTTATTCTGTGAAAACTTTTAATAGAGTTGCATTTAGAATTACTTCTGATGTTTTTAAGAGTTTGTTAAAAAGCAAAATAATATTTCCTGTGATGTTAAACTGCATAAGTGAAATTTAAAAAAGGAAAACTGCTCCAACCATTTTTCGGAAAAAGAAATCAAAAAGTTCCTTATTTTAAAAGATCTAGACATCCATTTCTTCTTCAGCAAAATAGCGAGGCTTTTTTATGAACTCTTACTCTCTATTTTTTCATATCTTTACACAAAGGATTTTATTTAGTTCAATGTAAACATACATAGAAGTATATTATGTTTTTTTTTTTTTTTTTGTTTTTATGCAGTCTAACTTTTGTTTCACTTCTATTTTATTTTACGTTTATCTTGTATTTTATCATGCCTTATTGGTTTTTGCGTTTTGTGATGTCAAGCTGCGTAAGCTAAACTTAAAAGGGGAAAACTACGCTAACTTTTCTTTGAAAAAATATTCAAGAAGTACCTTAAACGAAAGAGAAAGCACACGAATCTTGCCATCCAATTCTTCTTCTGCAAAGTAGCGAGGCTTTTTATGTACTTTTGCTCTCTAATTTATCTCTATTTACGCAAAGGGTTTTATTTCAATGTAAACACGTATAAAAGAATACTTTGTTAAAAATAATGTTAAAGGAGTTGCGTAAAAAAAAACGTCTGAATAAAGTTTCTTTACAAAAAAAACAACTAAGAAACAAGCGCGCCTAAGAAAAACCAGATCGCGATTCACTAAGTCAAAAAACGAAAGAAACAAAGTTTAAAAGGTCTTTCTAGACAACAAATTCTATTTTTGGCAATGCAGTTTTTGTATTTATGCAACCTAACTTTTGTTTGACTTCTATTTTATTTTACGTTTACCTTGTATTTTATCTTGCCTTTTTGTGTTTTGTGATGTCAAGCTACATAATCTAAACTTAAAAGAAGGAAACTAGGCTAACTTTTCTAGTAGAATATTATGTTGTTGGTTTTGTATGCAGCCTAACTTTAGTTTCATCTATATTTTATTTTGCGTTTATCTTATATTTTATCTTGTCTTTTTGAGTTTTGTATTTTGTGATGTCAAGCTACATAATTTAAACTTAAAAGAAGAAAACTAGGCTAACTTTTCTTTGAAAAATTGTTCAAAAACTACCTTACACCGATAGAGATAGCTCACGAATTTAAAAAGTTGCATCTATTCATCTTCTTCTTCAGCAAAGTAAAGCTTTTTATGCACTTTTACTCTCTAACTTACCTATATTTGCGTAAAGGATTTTATTTAATTCAATTTAAACATAACTAGTAGAATATTATGTTGTTGGTTTTGTATGCAGCCTAACTTTAGTTTCATCTATATTTTATTTTGCGTTTATCTTATATTTTATCTTGTCTTTTTGAGTTTTATATTTTGTGATGTCAAGCTACATAAGCTAAACTTTAAAGAGGAAATTTACGCTAACCTGTCTTTGAAAAACTATTCAAAAACTACCTTTAACAAAGTAGCGAGGCTTTTTATGCGCTTTTACTCTCTAACATACCTATTTTTGCGCAAAGGATTTTATTTAATTCAATTTAAACATGCCTAGTAGATTATTATGTTGTTGGTTTTTTATGCAGCCTAACTTTAGCTACATCTATTTTTCATTTTACGTTTGTCTTATATTTTATTTTATCTTTTTGTGTTCTGTGATGTCAAGCTACATAAGCTAATGTTAAAAGAGGAAAGCTGCGCTAACCTTTCTTTGAAAAACTATTCGAAATCTATTTTTGAGATAATCTAGATTTAAAAGAGGAACACTACGCTAATTTTGCTTTGAAAAAACTCTCGAAAACTAACTTATTCGATAGAGATAGCACACAAATTTAAAAAATTGTATCTACTCATCCACTTCTTCTACAGCAAAGTACTGAGGCTTTTTATGCACTTTTATTCTCTAACATACCTATATTTGCGCAAAGGATTTTATTTAACTCAATGTAAACATACATAGAAGAGTATTGTTACCCGTTTGTTTTATGCAGCCTAACTTTAGTTTCATCTATACATTATATTGCGTTTACCTTATATTTTATCTTGCCTTTGTTAGTTTTGTGTTTTGTTATGTCAAGCTTCATAATCTAATCTTAAAAGGGGAAAACTGCGCTAACTTTTCTTTGAAAAAGTACTCAAAAAGGACCTAAATCGATATAGATAGCTCACAATTTTAAAAAGTTGCATATAGTCATCTTCTTCTTCAGCAAAGTATCGAGGCTTTTTATGGATTTTTACTCTAACTTTCCTATATTTGCGCAAAGGACATTATTTAATTCAACTTAAACATGCCTAGTAGATTATTATGTTGTTGGTTTTTTATGCAGTCTAAACTTTGTTACATCTATATTTTACGATTAACTTATATTTTATCTTGCCTTTTTGAGCTTTGTGTTCTGTGATGTCAAGCTACATAGTCTAAACATAAAAGAGGAAAACTACGCTAAACTTGCTTTGAAAAACTATTCAAAAACTACCTTTAACAAAGTAGCGAGGCTTTTCATGCACTTTTACTCTCTAACATACCTACATTTGCGCAAAGGATTTTATTTAATTCAATTTAAACATGCCTAGTAGATTATTATGTTGTTGGTTTTTTATGCAGCCTAACTTTAGTTTCATCTATATTATGTTTTAGGTTTATCATATATTTTATCTTTTCTTTTTGAGTTTTGAGTTTTGTGATGCCAAGCAACTTAAGCTAAACTTAAAAGTGGAATGCTACGCTAACCTTTCTTTGAAAATCTATTCATAAACTACCCTAGACAAAAGCTAGATTTAAAAGAGGAAAACTACACTATTTTTACTTTGAAAAAACTTTCGAAAACTACCTTAATCGATAGAGATAGCACACGATTTTAAAAAATTGCATATAGTCATCCACTACTTCTGCAGCAAAGTAGCGAGGCTCTTTATGCACTTTTTCTCACTAGTTTGCTTATATTTACGCAAAGGAATTCATTTAATTCAATCCAAACATATATAGAAGATTATTATGTTACGATTTTTTTTTTCTTTTATGCAGCCTAACATTTATTTCACCTACATTTTATTTTACGATTAACTTTTATATTACCTTTCCTTTTAGTGTTTTGTGTTTTGTGATGTCAAGCTACATAAGCCAAACTTTAAAGAGGAAAACTACGCTAAGCTTTCTTTGAAAAACTATTCAAAAACTACCTTAAACAAAGTAGCGAGGCTTTTTATGCACTTTTACTCTCTAACATACCTACATTTGTGCATAGGGTTTTATTAGATTCTAGTAGGTTATTACGTTGTTGTTTTTTTATGCAGTCTAACTTTAGCATCATCTATATTTTATTTTACGTTTATCTTATATTTTATTTTGTCTTTTTGAATTTTGTGTTTTGATGTCAAGCTACATAAGCTAAACTTAAAAGAGGAAAGCTACGCTAACCTTTCTTTGAAAAAGCTGTTCAAAAACTACCTTAGACATAATCTAGATTTAAAAAGAGAAAGACTACGCTATTTTTGCTTTGAAAAATCTTTCGAAAACTACCTTAATCGATAGAGATAGCACAGGATTTTAAAAAGTGTAACTAGTCATCCACTTCTTTCACAGCAAAGTAGCGAGGCTTTCTATGCGCTTTTACTCTCTAACATACCTATTTTGCGCAAAGGATTTTATTTAATTCAATTTAAACATGCCTAGTAGATTATTATGTTGTTGGTTTTTTATGCTGCCTAACTTTAGCTACATCTATTTTTCATTTTACGTTTGTCTTATATTTTATTTTATCTTTTTGTGTTCTGTGATGTCAAGCTACATAAGCTAATGTTAAAAGAGGAAAGCTGCGCTAACCTTTCTTTGAAAAAACTATTCGAAATCTATTTTTGAGATAATCTAGATTTAAAAGAGGAACACTACGCTAATTTTGCTTTGAAAAAACTCTCGAAAACTACCTTATTCAATAGAGATAGCACACAAATTTAAAAAATTGTATCTACTCATCCACTTCTTCTTTTTTATGGATTTTTACTCTCTTATTTACCCAAATTGCGCAAAGGACTTTACTTATTCAACTTAAACATGTCTAGTAGATTATTAAGTTGTTTGTTTTTTATGCAGCCTACTTTAGTTTCATTTATATTTTATTTTACGTTTATCTGATACTTTATCTTGTCTTTTTGTGTGTTGTTTTGTCAAGCTACATAAGCTAAACTTAAAAGTGGAAAAGTACGCTAACCTTTCTTTGAAAATCTATTCAAAAACTGCCTTAGACATAAGCTAGATTAAAAGAGGAAGACTACGCTATTTATGCTTTTAAAAAACTTTCGAAAAATACCTTAATCCATTGAGGTAGTGCACGAATTTACAGTCATCCACTTCTTCTATAGCAAAGTAGCGAGGCTTTTTATGCACTTTGCGTTCTAATTTATCTCTGTTTACGCATATGGTTTTTGTTATTTCTATGTAATGATATACAAAAGAGTATTTTGTTAAAGATTATGCTGCAGGAGCTGCGTAAAAAAACTCTGGCGACCTTTCCTTAAGAAAAAGCAACTGAAAGACATGTGCGCCTTAGAAAATTCAAATCGCGATTCACCAAATTAAAAGACGAAAAGAACGAACTTTAAAAGCTCTCACTAGACATTTGTGTTTATGATAGGCAATGCAGTTTTTGATTTTATGCAGCCTAACATTTGTTTCATCTATATCTTATTTTACGTTTATCTTATACTTTATCTGCCTTTTTTGAGTTTAGTATTTTGTGATGTCATGCTAAATAAACTATACTTTGCTAATTTTTTATTTGAAAAAATATTCAAAAACTACCTGAATTATAAGCTAGATCTAAAGGAGGAAAACTACGCTAACTTTTCTTTAAAAAAATATTTAAAAACTACCTTAAACATAAGCTATATCCAAAAGAGGAAAACTATGCTAACTTTTCTTTAAAAAAATTTAAAAACTACCTTAAACATAAGCTAGATCTAAAAGAGGAAAACTACGCTAAACTTTTCTTTGAAAAAATACTCAAAAACTACCTTAAACATAAGCTAGATCTAAAAGAGGAAAACTACGCTAACTTTTCTTTGAAAAAATACTCAAAAACTACCTTAAACATAAGCTAGATCTAAAAGAGGAAAACTACGCTAACAATTCTTTGAAAAAATATTCGAAAACTACCTTTAAACATGATTTAGATTTAATAGATGAAAACTACGCTAACATTTCTTTGAAAAAACATTCAAAAACTACTTTAAACATGATTTAAATTTAATAGATGAAAACTACGCTAACATTTCTTTGAAAAACATTCAAAAACTACCTTTAAACATGATTTAAATTTAAAAAGGAAAACTACGCTAACATTTCTTTGAAAAAATATTCAAAAAGTACCTTAATCGAAAGAGATAGCACACGAAATTAAAAAGTTGCATTTAGTCATCCGTTTCTTCTTCATCAAAGTAGCGAGGCGTTTATGCACTTTTTATTCTCTAAGTTATCTCTACTTACGCAAATGGCTTTTGTTTATTTCAATGTAAAACTTTTCAAAAGAGTATTTTGTTAAAGATTATGCTGCAGGGGCTGTGTAAGAAAACTCTGGTGACCTTTCTTTAAGAAAAAGCAACTAAAGTAGATGTGCGCCTAAGAAAATCCAAATTGCGATTCACTAAATTAAAAGACATATACAACAAACTTTAAAAGTGAAACTATTTTTACAAGCGTATTTGGTAAAGATGAAATGTTCTTATGACATTTTAACGTTACGAAAGGGATTTTCTTCTGTTCAAATATTTATTACAATTAAAGTGTTAAATAATGTTACAGAAACGACCTAAAACGCCTGTTGTATTAATTTAAACGAACAAAATAGATAAAAAAAAAGAAAAACTATCATTAAAAAAAAAAAAGTAAAAAAAGAAAAGAAATAGAAGTTGAGGAAAAATAAAAATAAGAACTTCTAACAAAGAGCTCTTCTTTTATTTTTCAGATTTTAGATGCTTAATTCCTTGAATGAAAAGTTGAACTGATGACTCACTACTAAGGTTGTTCCTAGCCTTCCGTTCTCAAACTAGGCCATTCTGAGAGGCTGTTTGATTAAGTACCGTTGATAGTAGTATCGCACGTAAGAGACTTCTAAAACTCTGATTATTAATTCCTGGAATGAAGAGATGACTTCCATACTCACTAACGAGGTTGTTCTTAGCCATCCGTTCTTAAACTAAGCAAAACAGTGAAGTTGTTTGATTAAGTATCACAGTTTGCTGATTTGCACATGCACCATTGCCGAAACTGTGATGCTTGGTTCCTTGATTGGATTGAAGAAGCTCATCACCATGCATTTTACAAGCTGTCCGTTGTTATGTTTTGCAATTCAGTGGTTCTGTTTTGCAATTCATTTTCTGTTTGTTTAAGTATCATCGATGGTGGTGTCGTGCATGCAAACTTTCCGAAACTCTGATGCTTGTTTTTCTTGAATGGAGAGATGAGCTTATACTTTAGGTGACTTTTAAAACTGCAGTAATTAGTGCCTCGAATGGAAAAACGAACTCATTCATTACAGACCAAGGTTGTTCCTGGCCATCCGTTAACATATTAGGCAACAGTACAGCGAAGCTGTTTGTTTTACAAGCTTTTGTCGTTTCGAGAAATCACTACATTAAGCATTCGATGGTGATACACGACTGATGGCCAGGTTCTGATTTTCGAATGAAAAGAAGAGTCGCATCCGACCACCGGTCGGCTTTCGACGCAAAACAGCTGTACACACTCGTCCAACGATCCAGTGACTAACTGTTGCAACGAGAAAGTTAGCTTTATTTGTCGTGCAGATTGTCCGCTTTGACGTAAAATGCTAGAAATTTGCTGAACGCTCGGTTGCGCCGCCCAAGAGTCATTCTGTTTCTGCGTTGCCAGCGTCTGTCGGCTAAATACAACTGTAGACTCCGCGCAAGCTTTTTCACCGCAAAAGTTGTACAGAGCCACACCGAAGGCTAAAATCGACTTTAAGGTCGAAGGTTAAAATCGACCCTAGAGGTTTGAAAACGACGTCACGAAATTTTCAAGACATCATCGAAGAAAATTACGGCGGCCAGATGGCAACTCTTAGTACTAACTTTACTAATCTTAGTACGTTAAGCATTCCAGTCGAGAGATCAGACGTTTTTTCGTCACCTAAGAGACCGGCCGATGCGTTTGCGACGCTGCGGAAAGAAAGAAGATGGCAAACCACAGGGTTGTTACCGTAACAAACCTCCGTGAGTACCTCCATCTCGAGTGGCTTTTGAAGAAACGTTCGTTTTAAACTCAAAGGGATGGTTGTTAAAGCTCACAAACGCCTGGTTAACGATTTCTAACGGCAGACACCGTGTTTACAATGGATACAGACCGATTAACTGAGCCCAAAGCGCAAGATCTATCAGAAAACTCCTCTAGGTCGATGCAACGAGACGACTAGACACGTGCGTCTAAAGGCATTTTACAATTGAAGGACGCCCTCGTGGGCCCTTTAACCTTAACACTAAACTCCTGCTTGATATCCTCGTCCCCAGGTTTCCAAACCGTAACCCCAACCCCCTCTAATCCTAACCCCCTTACCCTCTAACTCTCCCCCCTCAAAAAACAAAAAACATAAAAAGCAAACAAAACGAAAAAAAAACTTGCTTCCTCCTCACTTTTAGCTCTAGGATGCAACACCTTTTGCCGCCCTCCGCTAGAAGGGAGTAGGGAGTAACGAAAGCTTGACATCAAAGTAGCGGTTTCGTATGAGATTTGTTGCCAAAATTTGAGCGTTTTTAAAAAAGCCAAGACTTCGTCAGAGGGGTTTCTTCTTTTCTCCTAAAGCTATCGATCGATTAAAAAGCTCAAAAGCAAAGAAATTCAAAACAAAATACAAAACGGGAAGTTTTAGTTTCTGCACCACAAGCCAAGCACTAGTTCAAACTGGAGATAATAAAAGGAAATCGAATGATCTCACTTCTCAAACCACTGAGCTGCCATTGGTCGGCAGTCTCTTGTTTGGAGACCATTGAGCTGCCATTGGTTGGCTGTTTAATCGTTGCGATTGGTCGGCAGTTTTATCGTTGGAGACCATTGAGAGATATAAAAGGAATTTTTTTTTTGAGCACAACATTAAACGTTAAATCGTTAGATGTTGTTATAAAGGCACCATTAGAATGCGATGTCCTCAAATATTTTCCTCGATATTTTAATAAGTAAACAAAAACAAAACTAAGTCTTGCAACTGGCGAAAACTTTCAATAAGCAAACAAAGCAACAACTTTCCTTTCGAGTTTTTTACATTTTAAACAAAAGACAAACAAAGAAAAAAAAAAACAAACAAAAACAAAAACAAAAACAAAAAAACAAAACAAAAACAAAACAGAAAAGGGAGAATGAGTGAGTCGACTGATTTCGCTCAACTGTCTTAAACGAGAAGTCATAAACGTTTGCTTGTGCCAGCAAGTTGCAAATTAAGTTGTAAATGAACTGCACCGCAAAAACTTAACCACAGTTTATTAAGCATATTAAGCCTTTGCTGACATGTTAAGACTTTTAAGCCTTTGCTATTATCATGAGGCTTTTGCTCCACGAGCCAAAAAAGTACGCTAGAGTTGACAAACTGCATCGCGGTCGAAAAGTGTAATTACGCCAACACTTTTATCCGTTTAAGCATTTCGTTTTCGCACGAACAACAATTAAAGCAGCTCGTTGAGCTTAACGACGTTCGTATTTTTTTTCGAAGCCAAAACTTCGGCTATAAGTAGAATGAAGAGGCACTTCGAAAAACAACAAAGCTGTTCGCAGTCGATAGCAACGAGCGACAACATCTCTGCGAGTCTGGCATCAAGGTAAACAGTTTTTTACATTTTCATTTGTTAGTGCCACTTTTGCGTACATTATGATTCAAAAATTTGTTGCTGACGCTAGATTTTTCGTTTTCAATGAACAACAGTTGCAACCTCTAGCCGTTTGCTAAAACAGCTTGCTAGGACAACCAAATCAATCATATGTTGTGAAAATTTCTTTTTGTTCAACTGACTAAGGAAGATCGAGCGAACGCTTTTTTTTTTATAACTTGTTTGTATCATATTGCTATTAAGAAAACAGCGTTGTGTATACTAAACGTGACATAATTGGCAAATTATCCGTAACTAAAAATAAGATAGAAATTACAAACTTGATACCATATTTTAATTACTCTAACAAAACTAGACGTCATCGCGTGAGAAAATAAATGTTCATAACACATAACCTATTTTTTTGTTTTTTTTTTCTTCTCTTTTTTCCTTTTAATCTCTTTCTTTCGTCCAAAAAGCGTTTTGATTTTTGCCTCGCCACAAGCGATGAAATCGATAAAAAAAACCTGCTCGGACATTCTCAATTCTCAACAACAAAAGCAATCAAAGTTCTAGCTCTCGAGCACGTGCGCCGACAGGTTGATGAAACCGTTCAAATATGCTCGATCGCTAGAATTTAAAGAAAGAAACAAGCCAGAAACAAACCAAAATAAAAAAAAGCCAAAAACAAAAATGGACATCTTTAGAACGCTTAAATTTTATAAAATATTTTCCTCTGCGTTTTTAACCAGCTAAACTGTCGTAAAGTTTTTTCGGTGCAGTTCATTTAAAAAACTTAGTTTTCAACTTTTAAACGTTTTAGACTTCTCGTTTAAGGCAGTCGAAAGAAATGAGTCGACTCACTCTCTCTCTCCCTATTCGGTTTTGTTTTTGTTTATTTGTTTTTGTTTTTTCTTCGTTTGCCTTCGTTTGCCTTTGTTTGCTTTTGGAAAAGTTGTCGCCATGCGAGACTTAGTTTTTTTTTTTTTTGCTCAAATTGAGCACAAGTGAGTTTCTAGTCTTGAAAGTGTGCAAAGTGTGGGCCAATCTGGTGGCTGGAGTGATGACACGTGAATGCTGGAAATTCCAGACTTTGAGCGGATTCAGCGTACATAGAAAGAAAATGTAGCATTCACGTGGGGTCTCTCCTAAGCGTGCCATTGGTCGGTCTGCTGTCCTTAAGTACCCCCCTCCCCCCCTCAACGTCACGTTTGCTCAACTTTCTCGGTCTTTGGCGCCCAGAGAAAGCTTGAGGAAGGATAAAAAATGGCGAGGTTTCGGTACTGCGTTTCTGTTTTTCTTATTTGTTTTTGTTTGTTTGCTTGTTTGTTTGTTTGTTTGTTAATTTTTTTAATTTTTTTTTTTTTTTGTTTGTTTCGTTCGTTTGTTTGTTTGTTTGTTTCGTTTGCTTCGTTTGTTTTGTGATGTTTTGTTTTCCCTTCTTGATGGCACAAAACAGAAGCAAACAAGACTTTCGGTTATATTCGGTTATATTTCGGTTCAATAAAAGTTTGTTGGTTTCTGCACAACAACAACAACAACCACAACAACAAAAAGTCCTCTGTCCCTCAAAAGCAGTTTCTCCTCTGTCCTAAAGAAGAGCCTCTTTGTAACGATCTTGTCTGAATGCAGCTCTCCTTTTGCCTACAGGTTTTTATTCCAACCCTTTTGTTGTTGTTAGTGCCATGTTGTTGTTATTGTTATACTCTGTAAAAGCAGTTGTTGCTGTTGTACTTGTTGTTGTTCTAAGACACTGTTGTTGCTGCTGTTAGCGCTGTTAGTAATCACCACTTGGCTTGTATTTTTGTTTCTTGTTTTTGTTTTTGTTTTATTTATAAACACTCTCTGAGTAAGTGATGCTGTTGCTGTTGTTGTTGTTACAGTTGCAATGAGTGTTTGTTAATGTTCCCCCACTTGGCTTGTACTTTTGTTTTTCTGTTTTGTTTTTTTTTTGTTTTTGTTTTTTTTTTCTCAACACTCTCTGAGTAAGTGATGCTGTTGCTGTAGTCGTTGTTATAGTTGCAATGAGTGTTTGTTAATGTTCACCAACTTGGCTTGTTTATAATCTATTTTTATTTTATCAACACTCTCTGAGTCAGTGATGGTGTTGCTGTTGCTGTTGTCGTTATTATGCTTGCAATGGGAGTTGTTACTGTTCACCCACTTTGCTTGTTTTGTTTTTATTTCTTTATTTTATCAACACCCTTTGAGCCAGTGATGCTGTTGCTGTTGTTGTTGTTATAGTTGCAATGAGTGTTGTTAATGTTCACCCACTTTGCTTGTGTTTTTGTTTTTGTTTATCAACACCCTTTGTGTCAGTGATGCTGTTGCTGTTGTCTTATTACAGTTGCAATGAGTGTTTGTTAATGTTCACCAACTTGGCTTGTTTATAATCTATTTTGTTTTATCAACACTCTCTGAGTCAGTGATGCTGATGCTGTTGTTGTTATTGTGCTTGCAATAAGTGTTGTTAATGTTCACCCACTTTGCTTGTTTTGTTTGTGCTTTTGTTTTTGTTTATCAACACCCTTTGAGTCACTGATGCTGTTGCTGTTGGTGTTATTATAGTTGCAATGAGTGTTAATGTTCACCCACTTTGCTTGCTTTATTTGTTTGTTGCTTTTTTTTTTATCAACACCCTGCGAGTTAGTGATGCTGTTGCTGCTTTTGTCATTTTACTTGTATTTTATAGTTGTTACTGTTCAGCCACTTTGCTTGTTTTTTAATCTGTTTTATTTTATCACCACTCTCTGAGTCAGTGATGATGTTGCTGATGCTGTTGTTGTTATTTTACTTGCAATGATAGCTGTTACTGTTCAGCCACTTTGCTTGTTTTGTTTGTTTGTTTGTTTGTTTTTTTTTATCAATATCCTCTGAGTAAGTGATGCTGTTGCTGTTGTTGTTGTTATAGTTGCAATGAGTGTTTGTTAATGTTCCCCCCTTGGCTTGTACTTCTGTTTTCTGTTTTGTTTTGTTTTTGTTTTTTTTGTTGTTTTTTTCTCAACACTCTCTGAGTAAGTGATGCTGTTGCTGTAGTCGTTGTTATAGTTGCAATGAGTGTTTGTTAATGTTCACAAACTTGGCATGTTTATAATCTATTTTATTTTATCAACACTCTCTGAGTCAGTGATGCTGATGCTGTTGTTGTTATTATGCTTGCAATAAGTGTTGTTAATGTTCACCCACTCTGCTTGTTTTGTTTGTGCCTTTGTTTTTGTTTATCAACACCCTTTGAGTCACTGATGCTGTTGCTGTTGGTGTTATTATAGTTGCAATGAGTGTTATGTTCACCCACTTTGCTTGCTTTATTTGTTTGTTGCTTTTTTTTTATCAACACCCTGCGAGTTAGTGATGCTGTTGCTGCTTTTGTCATTTTACTTGTATTTATAGTTGTTACTGTTTAGCCACTTTGCTTGTTTTTTAATCTGTTTTATTTTATCACCACTCTCTGAGTCAGTGATGATGTTGCTGATGGTTGTTGTTATTTTACTTGCAATGATAGCTGTTACTGTTCAGCCACTTTGCTTGTTTTTTTTTTGTTTTTGTTTTGTTTGTTTGTTTGTTTGTTTTTTTATATATCCTCTGAGTTAGTGATGCTGTTGTTGTTATTATGCTTTCAATGAGAGCTGTTACTGTTCACCCACTTTGTTTGTTTATAATCTGTTTTATTTTATCAACACTCTCTGAGTCAGTGATGCTGATGCTGATGCTGTTGTTGTTATTATGCTTGCAGTGAGAGTTGTTACTGTTCACCCACTTTGCTTGCTTATTGTCTATTTTATTTTGTCAACACTCTCTGAGTCAGTGATGCTGATGCTGATGCTGTTGTTGTTATTATGCTTGCAATGAGAGTTGTTACTGTTCACCCAATTTGCTTGTTTTGTTTTTTTATTTGTTTTTTTGTTTGTTTTTGTTTTGCTTGTTTTTTTTTATCAATACCCTCTGAGTCAGTGATGCTGTTGCTGTTGTTGTTGTTGTTGTTATAGTTGCAATGAGTGTTTGTTAATGTTCCCCCACTTGGCTTGTACTTTTGTTTTCTTTTTTGTTATGTCAACACTCTCTGAGTCAGTGATGCTGATGCTGTTGTTATTATGCTTGCAATGAGAGTTGTTACTGTTGTAGTTTGAGAGTTGTTACTGTTGTAGTTATGTCTGTCATTTGTCCTTGTTAGCAAGTTCTATTTGCCCTCTCTTGCCTTTTTTCAACACAGTTTCTTTCTTTGAGTCATATGGTTGCGAGATCCTCTCAAACTCCATCTCTTTATTTATTTGTTTCTTTTTTTTTTTTTTTTTTCTCATTCTCCTTCTCATAATAGCAATCACTGCTGCCACCATGCATGTAATGCTAGTTGCTCTCATTCTTTTTCATTTGCTAGTGGAAACTTTGTTTCTTCTTGTTGCTCTCTTTTCTTTCTTTTTTCTCTTTTGCAGAGGATTCGAAAAAACACAGCTCTTCCCTGCAGTTGTAAACATTCCAGGATTCCAGGATGCAGGCAGAAGAAAAACACTCTCACTAACTGTCTTCTTTTTTTTAGCATAAACCGTTGCAAACAAACACCTGAACATGTCTTCTTCACAAGAAAACAACACTGTTGTTGCCCCTTCTCCGAACTCTAAAGCGAAAAAAAAGAAAAGAAGGCAGTCACAAGAACAGAGAGACTTAAAGCTCAAAAACAAAGTCAGGGCCGCATTAGTTGCAGCGTGTGGCTCCGTAAACAGGGTTGTACCTTTCTATGGTACCAAGAAGAGGTACGCTGTTAGCTGTCCGATGCCTTTGTGCAAACATTCCTCCACAAGCATTAAAAGACACTTGACTAAAAAAGATCATTCTTGGACTTTGGATGAAGCTTCCATCTTTTACTCTGCAATGGTCAGGAAGTTTCAGCATGCTCGTCTCGAACGCAAGTCCGGCTGTCCAAAACCTTACCCCTGTTTGCAATGTTGGAAGTATTACGACCGACTGGACATACACTTGAAAGAGACTCATTTCTACGATTCCAAGACGATCAAACAAAAGATTGCAGAGGCAAAGCGATACGACAACGACAAGCTCTATGTCCCTCAATTTATTCGACCTGCCTTCTTTGGTATTAAGCCAGTAGCTGAACAAGCGTCTGCATCAGGCTCTGCATCCTCTGCTCCTGGGCCTTCCTCCTCTTTTTCTTCTCCGGTTCTTTCCTCTGATCCTCTTTTAAGCTTGCCCTCATCAGTTGCTGGTTCGTCCGAGGCTCCTTCTGCAAACCACTGCACCTCTGTAGAAAACAAAGAGCTGAACACCGAATCCGTCCTAGACTCTGATTTTAATTCCTTAAAGCACTTGGTTTCCAACTCCTCCGTCTTGACAGAAGATAAGAGACTCTTGTTTCAGCTGGACAAAGATGCTTTTCACTTTTATTACCAGTCAGCAGATGAGCTCTTCAGAGATTTTGAAAAGTGGCTTGTGGTAGCCAACAACAACACTTTGTCACAAGCAAAGATCTACAAAAATGCAGTTGTTGAAATATTGACATGTTGTGACAGCACGCTGACGCTGCACCCGAACGCTCTCACCAATTCCAACGTTTTGGAGGATAGATACTTTTCCATGCACTTTAAAAACATTCAGCTCAATTCCAAGCTGAGTGAACTTGACCAAACAAAAGCCATGTCTTGTCACACGTTGTACAACCGCCTTGTCTACCTTTGTCTCCTGTTTCGTTTCAGTGAAGCCAGGAATGTCTATTTCGGACTTTCTCATGAGGCCATCCGACGTTTGCGCTGCAAGGTGGAGGAGTTACAAAAAGTGCTGAGGCCCTTTCGTTCTTTGAGGAGGAGCCTTGTGAAAAGCAAAAAATGCATCAACATCATCAATGTCAGTTTGCTGAACGAATATGGCAAGTCTGCATACGTAAGACAGTTAGTGGAATCGATTAGAAAGCCGTCTCTTACACCGACTAGAGACAATGCTGTGTCTCTACGAAACCATCTTCTGCTCTCTGTCACTGTAATTAACAGTTTAAGAAAATCTAACATTGCTCTTTTAAACATTAGAGACTACATGGCTGCTGAGAAGAGTGAGTGTGGATATTGCATTGTGCAAGAGCGCTACAAAACAGCATACAAGTACGGAGCCAAAAACATTCTAGTGCCGAACGACTTGAAAGTGTTGATCGATATTTATTTGCTGAGATACAGAGACCTTCTTGTCAACGACTCTCACTACATGGCTGCAGACACCAAGACTGTTTTGGAGTTGAGCGACTGCTACAGGCCCCTTTTTCCATCGATGAGACCCAACAAAGACGAATGTGTGACACTCGGTGCAACTAGAGTGCCTGTTTACCAGATGGGTTCCTCTGCTATCTCCTCTTGCCTGACGTCCTGCTTCAGAAAAAGCCAAGTAAACATTCCCATGAAGCGTCTTACTCCCACTTGCATTCGCGGTTCGATAGCCACTTACTTTGCCAACAACAGCAAAGAAGATCGCGAGCGGTTTGCTACACTCTACATGAAGCACAGCAGGAACACAATGGATAGCTTTTATGTGTCCCAGTGGAACGCTGCAGAGGAGTTGCGCTTTGCCCTGGGCATCGGACAGTCCTTCGGAGTCATAGAGTCTTTGACTGTTGAAAAGTCTGAGAGACCACCAAAGAAGGAGAAGGATGTGATGGACTGGCTCCAAACTAATGCAGAGGAGTACGGTTTTCATGAGGTTGAGGACATCTTTGAGGAAGATTTAGACTCCGGTTCTGACTCTGAAGAATGTGCTGCTACTTTCAGCTGTACCACAGTGGTTCCGTTTTCTCCAGCTGTAGAAAACAATGTTCCTTTAGAGGATAGCAACGACCATGCCGTAGATTTCTTGTGTGAACCTACCTCAACTCCTGTTTCGTCTGTTCCATCTGAACAAACAATCGCTGGTCCAGTTCTTGAACTATCCCCTGCTCTTGCACAACTAGTTCCTAACGAACAAGCTGTTTGTATGGATGTAGATCAGACTCTAGCTGTTCCTGTTGGCACAGCTTGTTCTCCTCTTGCATTAACATTATTTCCTGATGAACCGGATTTTATTGAACACCATGCAAAACTTTCTCCAGTTTACTTTAATGAGCAAGTGGTTGCCAAACCTGTTTCTGCTTCTCCTTCTCAGCAAGTCGCTTTCTGTCCTTCAAAAGAGGTCTTTTCTGTTCCTCTGACTCCTAGCCTTGTTGCTTTTCAGCAAACATTGGCCAAACCCAGTTTGTTTCTTTCATCTGATCCAGTTTCAGCTGTTCCTGTCCAACAGGCTGGTACTGTTCTTGCAAAGCAGCTCTCACCTTATGCTGTTCAATCTGTTGGTAGCCTATTTAGCCAAAGTCTTGCCTCTACATCCAGAGGTAAATTCTTTTTGATTTTTGATTTTTGATTTTTATGCAAATCTCAACACGCTTTCAAAAAATGAAAATGCCCAAATCAACTCCTTGCCCTATTGTTATTGTTAGAGCTGTAAAAAAAACAAAACAAAACAAAAAAACAACACAGAAGTGTGTATGTATTTGTTGCAGGACTAATTCTGTGATTGCTTAAATGTTTATACAAGTGAATGATACTAAAACTGATTATGTTTTAGAAGTAAAAGATCCAAGAAGAAAAAAAATCAAGTTGGAAATGCCATCTTTCACTCAAGAACTCATCGGTAATGTAAAACCTAATTTATACAAAGATATATAAACACAAACCTCTTCTTGCACAATTTCAGATGGTTAACTGTTAACAAAAACTAGCCATCATTGCTAAGTGCACTTTTAGAAAGTTGTGTCTACCCGATTTCTAATGATGAAGTTAGAAACATCACCGTTAGAAATCATGCACAGCTTGTTATCATCTCTAACACTTAGAAACTGTTGATGGTTTTTATGAATTAGAAAAATGAACATGGTTTTATTTTATTTCAGGATCAACTCAGCCAAGAACAAAGGAAAACAAAGCAGAAGTTAGCCAATGCCATTTAGGTAATCTTTCAAAAACCAGTTATTGCTATCAGTGCAAACAATAAGGTCAACAAAAAAAAAATAAATAAAAAAACAGAATAAATCTTGTCTTACTTCAGAACCAAATGAATATTTGATTTAATCACTTTGTGTTATGACTTGAGTTTGTAAAATTTTAGATGAAATAGTTGAAGAGCTGAATGCTTGCCCTGGCCACAACGAATGGTTCAACACCAGAAGTTTTCCACGATGTGCAGCTTTGGTGTTGGCATACATCTTGCAAGACGTGTTTACAGATGTAAGCTCAAGTTGCTCGTACAAAGATTACCTTGGCATCTTGGCAAATCATAGCAGTGACAAGCTCATTCATGTCTTGCAAAAGTACTCCTACCAAAGCCATATTAAAGACAAAATTAAAAACATGAAGCTAAAAATTCAAAAAGAGGGTAGTTTAGAAAAGTTTGTTCAATATGGCAATATCGTGAAACCATTTATGTAGTTTAGATAAGTTTGTTCAGTTTGGCAATAAAGATGGGCCTTTTGTGTAGTTTGTTTTATCTATGCTTTTGCAAATATTTTTATCTGTTTCGCTAAAGACATAATAAACAAGAAGTTCTGTTAAACTGTTCTCACATTTCTTATTTAAAGATAGTTCAAACTTTTTTTTATCTTTAAAAAAAAAAAAAAGAAGTCGTTTTGTTATTCTGTGAAAACTTTTAATAGAGTTGCATTTAGAATTACTTCTGATGTTTTTAAGAGTTTGTTAAAAAGCAAAATAATATTTCCTGTGATGTTAAACTGCATAAGTGAAATTTAAAAAAGGAAAACTGCTCCAACCATTTTTCGGAAAAAGAAATCAAAAAGTTCCTTATTTTAAAAGATCTAGACATCCATTTCTTCTTCAGCAAAATAGCGAGGCTTTTTTATGAACTCTTACTCTCTATTTTTTCATATCTTTACACAAAGGATTTTGTTTAGATCAATGTAAACATACATAGAAGTATATTATGTTTTTTTTTTTTTTTTTGTTTTTATGCAGTCTAACTTTTGTTTCACTTCTATTTTATTTTACGTTTATCTTGTATTTTATCATGCCTTATTGGTTTTTGCGTTTTGTGATGTCAAGCTGCGTAAGCTAAACTTAAAAGGGGAAAACTACGCTAACTTTTCTTTGAAAAAATATTCAAGAAGTACCTTAAACGAAAGAGAAAGCACACGAATCTTGCCATCCAATTCTTCTTCTGCAAAGTAGCGAGGCTTTTTATGTACTTTTGCTCTCTAATTTATCTCTATTTACGCAAAGGGTTTTATTTCAATGTAAACACGTATAAAAGAATACTTTGTTAAAAATAATGTTAAAGGAGTTGCGTAAAAAAAAACGTCTGAATAAAGTTTCTTTACAAAAAAAACAACTAAGAAACAAGCGCGCCTAAGAAAAACCAGATCGCGATTCACTAAGTCAAAAAACGAAAGAAACAAAGTTTAAAAGGTCTTTCTAGACAACAAATTCTATTTTTGGCAATGCAGTTTTTGTATTTATGCAACCTAACTTTTGTTTGACTTCTATTTTATTTTACGTTTACCTTGTATTTTATCTTGCCTTTTTGTGTTTTGTGATGTCAAGCTACATAATCTAAACTTAAAAGAAGGAAACTAGGCTAACTTTTCTAGTAGAATATTATGTTGTTGGTTTTGTATGCAGCCTAACTTTAGTTTCATCTATATTTTATTTTGCGTTTATCTTATATTTTATCTTGTCTTTTTGAGTTTTGTATTTTGTGATGTCAAGCTACATAATTTAAACTTAAAAGAAGAAAACTAGGCTAACTTTTCTTTGAAAAATTGTTCAAAAACTACCTTACACCGATAGAGATAGCTCACGAATTTAAAAAGTTGCATCTATTCATCTTCTTCTTCAGCAAAGTAAAGCTTTTTATGCACTTTTACTCTCTAACTTACCTATATTTGCGTAAAGGATTTTATTTAATTCAATTTAAACATAACTAGTAGAATATTATGTTGTTGGTTTTGTATGCAGCCTAACTTTAGTTTCATCTATATTTTATTTTGCGTTTATCTTATATTTTATCTTGTCTTTTTGAGTTTTATATTTTGTGATGTCAAGCTACATAAGCTAAACTTTAAAGAGGAAATTTACGCTAACCTGTCTTTGAAAAACTATTCAAAAACTACCTTTAACAAAGTAGCGAGGCTTTTTATGCGCTTTTACTCTCTAACATACCTATTTTTGCGCAAAGGATTTTATTTAATTCAATTTAAACATGCCTAGTAGATTATTATGTTGTTGGTTTTTTATGCAGCCTAACTTTAGCTACATCTATTTTTCATTTTACGTTTGTCTTATATTTTATTTTATCTTTTTGTGTTCTGTGATGTCAAGCTACATAAGCTAATGTTAAAAGAGGAAAGCTGCGCTAACCTTTCTTTGAAAAACTATTCGAAATCTATTTTTGAGATAATCTAGATTTAAAAGAGGAACACTACGCTAATTTTGCTTTGAAAAAACTCTCGAAAACTAACTTATTCGATAGAGATAGCACACAAATTTAAAAAATTGTATCTACTCATCCACTTCTTCTACAGCAAAGTACTGAGGCTTTTTATGCACTTTTATTCTCTAACATACCTATATTTGCGCAAAGGATTTTATTTAACTCAATGTAAACATACATAGAAGAGTATTGTTACCCGTTTGTTTTATGCAGCCTAACTTTAGTTTCATCTATACATTATATTGCGTTTACCTTATATTTTATCTTGCCTTTGTTAGTTTTGTGTTTTGTTATGTCAAGCTTCATAATCTAATCTTAAAAGGGGAAAACTGCGCTAACTTTTCTTTGAAAAAGTACTCAAAAAGGACCTAAATCGATATAGATAGCTCACAATTTTAAAAAGTTGCATATAGTCATCTTCTTCTTCAGCAAAGTATCGAGGCTTTTTATGGATTTTTACTCTAACTTTCCTATATTTGCGCAAAGGACATTATTTAATTCAACTTAAACATGCCTAGTAGATTATTATGTTGTTGGTTTTTTATGCAGTCTAAACTTTGTTACATCTATATTTTACGATTAACTTATATTTTATCTTGCCTTTTTGAGCTTTGTGTTCTGTGATGTCAAGCTACATAGTCTAAACATAAAAGAGGAAAACTACGCTAAACTTGCTTTGAAAAACTATTCAAAAACTACCTTTAACAAAGTAGCGAGGCTTTTCATGCACTTTTACTCTCTAACATACCTACATTTGCGCAAAGGATTTTATTTAATTCAATTTAAACATGCCTAGTAGATTATTATGTTGTTGGTTTTTTATGCAGCCTAACTTTAGTTTCATCTATATTATGTTTTAGGTTTATCATATATTTTATCTTTTCTTTTTGAGTTTTGAGTTTTGTGATGCCAAGCAACTTAAGCTAAACTTAAAAGTGGAATGCTACGCTAACCTTTCTTTGAAAATCTATTCATAAACTACCCTAGACAAAAGCTAGATTTAAAAGAGGAAAACTACACTATTTTTACTTTGAAAAAACTTTCGAAAACTACCTTAATCGATAGAGATAGCACACGATTTTAAAAAATTGCATATAGTCATCCACTACTTCTGCAGCAAAGTAGCGAGGCTCTTTATGCACTTTTTCTCACTAGTTTGCTTATATTTACGCAAAGGAATTCATTTAATTCAATCCAAACATATATAGAAGATTATTATGTTACGATTTTTTTTTTCTTTTATGCAGCCTAACATTTATTTCACCTACATTTTATTTTACGATTAACTTTTATATTACCTTTCCTTTTAGTGTTTTGTGTTTTGTGATGTCAAGCTACATAAGCCAAACTTTAAAGAGGAAAACTACGCTAAGCTTTCTTTGAAAAACTATTCAAAAACTACCTTAAACAAAGTAGCGAGGCTTTTTATGCACTTTTACTCTCTAACATACCTACATTTGTGCATAGGGTTTTATTAGATTCTAGTAGGTTATTACGTTGTTGTTTTTTTATGCAGTCTAACTTTAGCTTCATCTATATTTTATTTTACGTTTATCTTATATTTTATTTTGTCTTTTTGAATTTTGTGTTTTGTGATGTCAAGCTACATAAGCTAAACTTAAAAGAGGAAAGCTACGCTAACCTTTCTTTGAAAAGCTGTTCAAAAACTACCTTAGACATAATCTAGATTTAAAAGAGAAAGACTACGCTATTTTTGCTTTGAAAAATCTTTCGAAAACTACCTTAATCGATAGAGATAGCACAGGATTTTAAAAAGTTGTATCTAGTCATCCACTTCTTTCACAGCAAAGTAGCGAGGCTTTCTATGCGCTTTTACTCTCTAACATACCTATTTTTGCGCAAAGGATTTTATTTAATTCAATTTAAACATGCCTAGTAGATTATTATGTTGTTGGTTTTTTATGCTGCCTAACTTTAGCTACATCTATTTTTCATTTTACGTTTGTCTTATATTTTATTTTATCTTTTTGTGTTCTGTGATGTCAAGCTACATAAGCTAATGTTAAAAGAGGAAAGCTGCGCTAACCTTTCTTTGAAAAACTATTCGAAATCTATTTTTGAGATAATCTAGATTTAAAAGAGGAACACTACGCTAATTTTGCTTTGAAAAAACTCTCGAAAACTACCTTATTCAATAGAGATAGCACACAAATTTAAAAAATTGTATCTACTCATCCACTTCTTCTTTTTATGGATTTTTACTCTCTTATTTACCCAAATTTGCGCAAAGGACTTTACTTAATTCAACTTAAACATGTCTAGTAGATTATTAAGTTGTTTGTTTTTTATGCAGCCTAACTTTAGTTTCATTTATATTTTATTTTACGTTTATCTGATACTTTATCTTGTCTTTTTGTGTGTTGTTTTGTCAAGCTACATAAGCTAAACTTAAAAGTGGAAAAGTACGCTAACCTTTCTTTGAAAATCTATTCAAAAACTGCCTTAGACATAAGCTAGATTTAAAAGAGGAAGACTACGCTATTTATGCTTTTAAAAAACTTTCGAAAAATACCTTAATCCATTGAGGTAGTGCACGAATTTACAAAGTTGTATCTAGTCATCCACTTCTTCTATAGCAAAGTAGCGAGGCTTTTTATGCACTTTTGCGTTCTAATTTATCTCTGTTTACGCATATGGTTTTTGTTTATTTCTATGTAATGATATACAAAAGAGTATTTTGTTAAAGATTATGCTGCAGGAGCTGCGTAAAAAAACTCTGGCGACCTTTCCTTAAGAAAAAAGCAACTGAAAGACATGTGCGCCTTAGAAAATTCAAATCGCGATTCACCAAATTAAAAGACGAAAAGAACGACCTTTAAAAGCTCTCACTAGACATTTGTGTTTATGATAGGCAATGCAGTTTTTGATTTTATGCAGCCTAACATTTGTTTCATCTATATCTTATTTTACGTTTATCTTATACTTTATCTTGCCTTTTTGAGTTTAGTATTTTGTGATGTCATGCTAAATAAACTATACTTTGCTAATTTTTATTTGAAAAAATATTCAAAAACTACCTGAATTATAAGCTAGATCTAAAGGAGGAAAACTACGCTAACTTTTCTTTAAAAAAAATATTTAAAAACTACCTTAAACATAAGCTATATCCAAAAGAGGAAAACTATGCTAACTTTTCTTTAAAAAAATATTTAAAAACTACCTTAAACATAAGCTAGATCTAAAAGAGGAAAACTACGCTAACTTTTCTTTGAAAAAATACTCAAAAACTACCTTAAACATAAGCT
Source organism: Hydra viridissima (assembly GCF_058129835.1). Taxonomy (NCBI): domain Eukaryota; kingdom Metazoa; phylum Cnidaria; class Hydrozoa; order Anthoathecata; family Hydridae; genus Hydra; species Hydra viridissima. The sequence goes on along the minus strand of NW_028324378.1, from coordinate 11,324 downwards.
AGATCTAAAAGAGGAAAACTACGCTAACTTTTCTTTGAAAAAATACTCAAAAACTACCTTAAACATAAGCTAGATCTAAAAGAGGAAAACTACGCTAACAATTCTTTGAAAAAATATTCGAAAACTACCTTTAAACATGATTTAGATTTAATAGATGAAAACTACGCTAACATTTCTTTGAAAAAACATTCAAAAACTACCTTTAAACATGATTTAAATTTAATAGATGAAAACTACGCTAACATTTCTTTGAAAAAACATTCAAAAACTACCTTTAAACATGATTTAAATTTAAAAAAGGAAAACTACGCTAACATTTCTTTGAAAAAATATTCAAAAAGTACCTTAATCGAAAGAGATAGCACACGAAATTAAAAAGTTGCATTTAGTCATCCGTTTCTTCTTCATCAAAGTAGCGAGGCGTTTATGCACTTTTTATTCTCTAAGTTATCTCTACTTACGCAAATGGCTTTTGTTTATTTCAATGTAAAACTTTTCAAAAGAGTATTTTGTTAAAGATTATGCTGCAGGGGCTGTGTAAGAAAACTCTGGTGACCTTTCTTTAAGAAAAAGCAACTAAAGTAGATGTGCGCCTAAGAAAATCCAAATTGCGATTCACTAAATTAAAAGACATATACAACAAACTTTAAAAGTGAAACTATTTTTACAAGCGTATTTGGTAAAGATGAAATGTTCTTATGACATTTTAACGTTACGAAAGGGATTTTCTTCTGTTCAAATATTTATTACAATTTAAAGTGTTAAATAATGTTACAGAAACGACCTAAAACGCCTGTTGTATTAATTTAAACGAACAAAATAGATAAAAAAAAAGAAAAACTATCATTAAAAAAAAAAAAGTAAAAAAAGAAAAGAAATAGAAGTTGAGGAAAAATAAAAATAAGAACTTCTAACAAAGAGCTCTTCTTTTTATTTTTCAGATTTTAGATGCTTAATTCCTTGAATGAAAAGTTGAACTGATGACTCACTACTAAGGTTGTTCCTAGCCTTCCGTTCTCAAACTAGGCCATTCTGAGAGGCTGTTTGATTAAGTACCGTTGATAGTAGTATCGCACGTAAGAGACTTCTAAAACTCTGATTATTATTAATTCCTGGAATGAAGAGATGACTTCATACTCACTAACGAGGTTGTTCTTAGCCATCCGTTCTTAAACTAAGCAAAACAGTGAAGTTGTTTGATTAAGTATCACAGTTTGCTGATTTGCACATGCACCATTGCCGAAACTGTGATGCTTGGTTCCTTGATTGGATTGAAGAAGCTCATCACCATGCATTTTACAAGCTGTCCGTTGTTATGTTTTGCAATTCAGTGGTTCTGTTTTGCAATTCATTTTCTGTTTGTTTAAGTATCATCGATGGTGGTGTCGTGCATGCAAACTTTCCGAAACTCTGATGCTTGTTTTTCTTGAATGGAGAGATGAGCTTATACTTTAGGTGACTTTTAAAACTGCAGTAATTAGTGCCTCGAATGGAAAAACGAACTCATTCATTACAGACCAAGGTTGTTCCTGGCCATCCGTTAACATATTAGGCAACAGTACAGCGAAGCTGTTTGTTTTACAAGCTTTTGTCGTTTCGAGAAATCACTACATTAAGCATTCGATGGTGATACACGACTGATGGCCAGGTTCTGATTTTCGAATGAAAAGAAGAGTCGCATCCGACCACCGGTCGGCTTTCGACGCAAAACAGCTGTACACACTCGTCCAACGATCCAGTGACTAACTGTTGCAACGAGAAAGTTAGCTTTATTTGTCGTGCAGATTGTCCGCTTTGACGTAAAATGCTAGAAATTTGCTGAACGCTCGGTTTGCGCCGCCCAAGAGTCATTCTGTTTCTGCGTTGCCAGCGTCTGTCGGCTAAATACAACTGTAGACTCCGCGCAAGCTTTTTCACCGCAAAAGTTGTACAGAGCCACACCGAAGGCTAAAATCGACTTTAAGGTCGAAGGTTAAAATCGACCCTAGAGGTTTGAAAACGACGTCACGAAATTTTCAAGACATCATCGAAGAAAATTACGGCGGCCAGATGCAACTCTTAGTACTAACTCTACTAATCTTAGTACGTTAAGCATTCCAGTCGAGAGATCAGACGTTTTTTCGTCACCTAAGAGACCGGCCGATGCGTTTGCGACGCTGCGGAAAGAAAGAAGATGGCAAACCACAGGGTTGTTACCGTAACAAACCTCCGTGAGTACCTCCATCTCGAGTGGCTTTTGAAGAAACGTTCGTTTTAAACTCAAAGGGATGGTTGTTAAAGCTCACAAACGCCTGGTTAACGATTTTCTAACGGCAGACACCGTGTTTACAATGGATACAGACCGATTAACTGAGCCCAAAGCGCAAGATCTATCAGAAAACTCCTCTAGGTCGATGCAACGAGACGACTAGACACGTGCGTCTAAAGGATTTTACAATTGAAGGACGCCCCTCGTGGGCCCTTTAACCTTAACACTAAACTCCTGCTTGATATCCTCGTCCCCAGGTTTCCAAACCGTAACCCCAACCCCCTCTAATCCTAACCCCCTTACCCTCTAACTCTCCCCCCTCAAAAAAACAAAAAACATAAAAAAGCAAACAAAACGAAAAAAAAACTTGCTTCCCTCCTCACTTTTAGCTCTAGGATGCAACACCTTTTTGCCGCCCTCCGCTAGAAGGGAGTAGGGAGTAACGAAAGCTTGACATCAAAGTAGCGTTTCGTATGAGATTTGTTTGCCAAAATTTGAGCGTTTTTAAAAAAGCCAAGACTTCGTCAGAGGGGTTTCTTCTTTTCTCCTAAAGCTATCGATCGATTAAAAAGCTCAAAGCAAAGAAATTCAAAACAAAATACAAAAACGGGAAGTTTTAGTTTCTGCACCACAAGCCAAGCACTAGTTCAAACTGGAGATAATAAAAGGAAATCGAATGATCTCACTTCTCAAACCACTGAGCTGCCATTGGTCGGCAGTCTCTTGTTTGGAGACCATTGAGCTGCCATTGGTTGGCTGTTTAATCGTTGCGATTGGTCGGCAGTTTTATCGTTGGAGACCATTGAGAGATATAAAAGGAATTTTTTTTTTGAGCACAACATTAAACGTTAAATCGTTAGATGTTGTTATAAAGGCACCATTAGAATGCGATGTCCTCAAATATTTTCCTCGATATTTTAATAAGTAAACAAAAAACTAAGTCTTGCAACTGGCGAAAACTTTCAATAAGCAAACAAAGCAACAACTTTCCTTTCGAGTTTTTTACATTTTAAACAAAGACAAACAAAGAAAAAAAAAAAAAACAAAAACAAAAACAAAAACAAAAAAACAAAACAAAAACAAAACAGAAAAGGGAGAATGAGTGAGTCGACTGATTTCGCTCAACTGTCTTAAACGAGAAGTCATAAACGTTTGCTTGTGCCAGCAAGTTGCAAATTAAGTTGTAAATGAACTGCACCGCAAAAGCTTAACCACAGTTTATTAAGCATATTAAGCCTTTGCTGACATGTTAAGACATTTTAAGCCTTTGCTATTATCATGAGGCTTTTGCTCCACGAGCCAAAAAAGTACGCTAGAGTTGACAAACTGCATCGCGGTCGAAAAGTGTAATTACGCCAACACTTTTATCCGTTTTAAGCATTTCGTTTTCGCACGACAACAATTAAAGCAGCTCGTTGAGCTTAACGACGTTCGTATTTTTTTTCGAAGCCAAAACTTCGGCTATAAGTAGAATGAAGAGGCACTTCGAAAAACAACAAAGCCTGTTCGCAGTCGATAGCAACGAGCGACAACATCTCTGCGAGTCTGGCATCAAGGTAAACAGTTTTTTTTTACATTTTCATTTGTAAGTGCCACTTTTGTGTACATTATGTATTCAAAAATTTCTTGCTGACGCTAGATTTTCGTTTTCAATGAACAACAGTTGCAACCTCTAGTCGTTTGCTAAAACAGCTTGCTAGGACAACCAAATCAATCATATGTTGTGAAAATTTCTTTTTGTTCAACTGACTAAGGAAGATCGAGCGAACGCTTTTTTTTTTATAACTTGTTTGTATCATATTGCTATTAAGAAAACAGCGTTGTGTATACTAAACGTGACATAATTGGCAATTATCCGTAACTAAAAATAAGATAGAAATTACAAACTTGATACCATATTTTAATTACTCTAACAAAACTAGACGTCATCGCGTGAGAAAATAAATGTTCATAACACATAACCTATTTTTTTGTTTTTTTTTTCTTCTCTTTTTTCCTTTTAATCTCTTTCTTTCGTCCAAAAAGCGTTTGATTTTTGCCTCGCCACAAGCGATGAAATCGATAAAAAAAACCTGCTCGGACATTCTCAATTCTCAACAACAAAAGCAATCAAAGTTCTAGCTCTCGAGCACGTGCGCCGACAGGTTGATGAAACCGTTCAAATATGCTCGATCGCTAGAATTTAAAGAAAGAAACAAGCCAGAAACAAACCAAAATAAAAAAAACAAAAACAAAAATGGACATCTTTAGAACGCTTAAATTTTATAAAATATTTTCCTCTGCGTTTTTAACCAGCTAAACTGTCGTAAAGTTTTTTCGGTGCAGTTCATTTAAAAAACTTAGTTTTCAACTTTTAAACGTTTTAGACTTCTCGTTTAAGGCAGTCGAAAGAAATGAGTCGACTCACTCTCTCTCTCCCTATTCGGTTTTGTTTTTGTTTATTTGTTTTTGTTTTTTCTTCGTTTGCCTTCGTTTGCCTTTGTTTTGCTTTTGGAAAAGTTGTCGCCATGCGAGACTTAGTTTTTTTTTTTTTTGCTCAAATTGAGCACAAGTGAGTTTCTAGTCTTGAAAGTGTGCAAAGTGTGGGCCAATCTGGTGGCTGGAGTGATGACACGTGAATGCTGGAAATTCCAGACTTTGAGCGGATTCAGCGTACATAGAAAGAAAATGTAGCATTCACGTGGGTCTCTCCTAAGCGTGCCATTGGTCGGTCTGCTGTCCTTAAGTACCCCCCTCCCCCCCCTCAACGTCACGTTTGCTCAACTTTCTCGGTTCTTTGGCGCCCAGAGAAGCTTGAGGAAGGATAAAAAATGGCGAGGTTTCGGTACTGCGTTTTCTGTTTTTCTTATTTGTTTTTGTTTGTTTGCTTGTTTGTTTGTTTGTTTGTTTGTTAATTTTTTTAATTTTTTTTTTTTTGTTTGTTTGTTTCGTTCGTTTGTTTGTTTGTTTGTTTCGTTTGCTTCGTTTGTTTTGTGATGTTTTGTTTTCCCTTCTTGATGGCACAAAACAGAAGCAAACAAGACTTTCGGTTATATTCGGTTATATTCGGTTCAATAAAAGTTTGTTGTTTCTGCACAACAACAACAACAACCACAACAACAAAAGTCCCTCTGTCCCTCAAAAGCAGTTTCTCCTCTGTCCTAAAGAAGAGCCTCTTTGTAATCGATCTTGTCTGAATGCAGCTCTCCTTTTGCCTACAGGTTTTTATTCCAACCCTTTTGTTGTTGTTAGTGCCATGTTGTTGTTATTGTTATACTCTGTAAAAGCAGTTGTTGCTGTTGTACTTGTTTGTTGTTTCTAAAGACACTGTTGTTGCTGCTGTTAGCGCTGTTAGTAATCACCCACTTGGCTTGTATTTTTGTTTCTTGTTTTTGTTTTTTGTTTTATTTATAAACACTCTCTGAGTAAGTGATGCTGTTGCTGTTGTTGTTGTTACAGTTGCAATGAGTGTTTGTTAATGTTCCCCACTTGGCTTGTACTTTTGTTTTCTGTTTTGTTTTGTTTTTTTTTTGTTTTGTTTTTTTTTTCTCAACACTCTCTGAGTAAGTGATGCTGTTGCTGTAGTCGTTGTTATAGTTGCAATGAGTGTTTGTTAATGTTCACCAACTTGGCTTGTTTATAATCTATTTTATTTTATCAACACTCTCTGAGTCAGTGATGGTGTTGCTGTTGCTGTTGTCGTTATTATGCTTGCAATGGGAGTTGTTACTGTTCACCCACTTTGCTTGTTTTGTTTTTATTTCTTTATTTTATCAACACCCTTTGAGCCAGTGATGCTGTTGCTGTTGTTGTTGTTATAGTTGCAATGAGTGTTGTTAATGTTCACCCACTTTGCTTGTGTTTTTGTTTTTGTTTATCAACACCCTTTGTGTCCAACACCCTTTGTGTCAGTGATGCTGTTGCTGTTGTTCTTATTACAGTTGCAATGAGTGTTTGTTAATGTTCACCAACTTGGCTTGTTTATAATCTATTTTGTTTTATCAACACTCTCTGAGTCAGTGATGCTGATGCTGTTGTTGTTATTGTGCTTGCAATAAGTGTTGCTAATGTTCACCCACTTTGCTTGTTTTGTTTGTGCTTTTGTTTTTGTTTATCAACACCCTTTGAGTCACTGATGCTGTTGCTGTTGGTGTTATTATAGTTGCAATGAGTGTTAATGTTCACCCACTTTGCTTGCTTTGTTTGTTTGTTGCTTTTTTTTTTTATCAACACCCTGCGAGTTAGTGATGCTGTTGCTGCTTTTGTCATTTTACTTGTATTTATAGTTGTTACTGTTCAGCCACTTTGCTTGTTTTTTAATCTGTTTTATTTTATCACCACTCTCTGAGTCAGTGATGATGTTGCTGATGCTGTTGTTGTTATTTTACTTGCAATGATAGCTGTTACTGTTCAGCCACTTTGCTTGTTTTGTTTGTTTGTTTGTTTGTTTTTTTTATCAATATCCTCTGAGTAAGTGATGCTGTTGCTGTTGTTGTTGTTATAGTTGCAATGAGTGTTTGTTAATGTTCCCCCCCTTGGCTTGTACTTCTGTTTTCTGTTTTGTTTTGTTTTTGTTTTTTTTGTTGTTTTTTTTCTCAACACTCTCTGAGTAAGTGATGCTGTTGCTGTAGTCGTTGTTATAGTTGCAATGAGTGTTTGTTAATGTTCACAAACTTGGCATGTTTATAATCTATTTTATTTTATCAACACTCTCTGAGTCAGTGATGCTGATGCTGTTGTTGTTATTATGCTTGCAATAAGTGTTGTTAATGTTCACCCACTCTGCTTGTTTTGTTTGTGCCTTTGTTTTTGTTTATCAACACCCTTTGAGTCACTGATGCTGTTGCTGTTGGTGTTATTATAGTTGCAATGAGTGTTAATGTTCACCCACTTTGCTTGCTTTATTTGTTTGTTGCTTTTTTTTTTATCAACACCCTGCGAGTTAGTGATGCTGTTGCTGCTTTTGTCATTTTACTTGTATTTATAGTTGTTACTGTTTAGCCACTTTGCTTGTTTTTTAATCTGTTTTATTTTATCACCACTCTCTGAGTCAGTGATGATGTTGCTGATGCTGTTGTTGTTATTTTACTTGCAATGATAGCTGTTACTGTTCAGCCACTTTGCTTGTTTTTTTTTTGTTTTTGTTTTGTTTGTTTGTTTGTTTGTTTTTTTATATATCCTCTGAGTTAGTGATGCTGTTGTTGTTATTATGCTTTCAATGAGAGCTGTTACTGTTCACCCACTTTGTTTGTTTATAATCTGTTTTATTTTATCAACACTCTCTGAGTCAGTGATGCTGATGCTGATGCTGTTGTTGTTATTATGCTTGCAGTGAGAGTTGTTACTGTTCACCCACTTTGCTTGCTTATTGTCTATTTTATTTTGTCAACACTCTCTGAGTCAGTGATGCTGATGCTGATGCTGTTGTTGTTATTATGCTTGCAATGAGAGTTGTTACTGTTCACCCAATTTGCTTGTTTTGTTTTTTTATTTGTTTTTTTGTTTGTTTTTGTTTTGCTTGTTTTTTTTTATCAATACCCTCTGAGTCAGTGATGCTGTTGCTGTTGTTGTTGTTGTTGTTATAGTTGCAATGAGTGTTTGTTAATGTTCCCCCACTTGGCTTGTACTTTTGTTTTCTTTTTTGTTATGTCAACACTCTCTGAGTCAGTGATGCTGATGCTGTTGTTATTATGCTTGCAATGAGAGTTGTTACTGTTGTAGTTATGTCTGTCATTTGTCCTTGTTAGCAAGTTCTATTTGCCCTCTCTTGCCTTTTTTCAACACAGTTTCTTTCTTTGAGTCATATGGTTGCGAGATCCTCTCAAACTCCATCTCTTTATTTATTTGTTTCTTTTTTTTTTTTTTTTTTCTCATTCTCCTTCTCATAATAGCAATCACTGCTGCCACCATGCATGTAATGCTAGTTGCTCTCATTCTTTTTCATTTGCTAGTGGAAACTTTGTTTCTTCTTGTTGCTCTCTTTTCTTTCTTTTTTCTCTTTTGCAGAGGATTCGAAAAAACACAGCTCTTCCCTGCAGTTGTAAACATTCCAGGATTCCAGGATGCAGGCAGAAGAAAAACACTCTCACTAACTGTCTTCTTTTTTTTAGCATAAACCGTTGCAAACAAACACCTGAACATGTCTTCTTCACAAGAAAACAACACTGTTGTTGCCCCTTCTCCGAACTCTAAAGCGAAAAAAAAGAAAAGAAGGCAGTCACAAGAACAGAGAGACTTAAAGCTCAAAAACAAAGTCAGGGCCGCATTAGTTGCAGCGTGTGGCTCCGTAAACAGGGTTGTACCTTTCTATGGTACCAAGAAGAGGTACGCTGTTAGCTGTCCGATGCCTTTGTGCAAACATTCCTCCACAAGCATTAAAAGACACTTGACTAAAAAAGATCATTCTTGGACTTTGGATGAAGCTTCCATCTTTTACTCTGCAATGGTCAGGAAGTTTCAGCATGCTCGTCTCGAACGCAAGTCCGGCTGTCCAAAACCTTACCCCTGTTTGCAATGTTGGAAGTATTACGACCGACTGGACATACACTTGAAAGAGACTCATTTCTACGATTCCAAGACGATCAAACAAAAAGAGGCAAAGCGATACGACAACGACAAGCTCTATGTCCCTCAATTTATTCGACCTGCCTTCTTTGGTATTAAGCCAGTAGCTGAACAAGCGTCTGCATCAGGCTCTGCATCCTCTGCTCCTGGGCCTTCCTCCTCTTTTTCTTCTCCGGTTCTTTCCTCTGATCCTCTTTTAAGCTTGCCCTCATCAGTTGCTGGTTCGTCCGAGGCTCCTTCTGCAAACCACTGCACCTCTGTAGAAAACAAAGAGCTGAACACCGAATCCGTCCTAGACTCTGATTTTAATTCCTTAAAGCACTTGGTTTCCAACTCCTCCGTCTTGACAGAAGATAAGAGACTCTTGTTTCAGCTGGACAAAGATGCTTTTCACTTTTATTACCAGTCAGCAGATGAGCTCTTCAGAGATTTTGAAAAGTGGCTTGTGGTAGCCAACAACAACACTTTGTCACAAGCAAAGATCTACAAAAATGCAGTTGTTGAAATATTGACATGTTGTGACAGCACGCTGACGCTGCACCCGAACGCTCTCACCAATTCCAACGTTTTGGAGGATAGATACTTTTCCATGCACTTTAAAAACATTCAGCTCAATTCCAAGCTGAGTGAACTTGACCAAACAAAAGCCATGTCTTGTCACACGTTGTACAACCGCCTTGTCTACCTTTGTCTCCTGTTTCGTTTCAGTGAAGCCAGGAATGTCTATTTCGGACTTTCTCATGAGGCCATCCGACGTTTGCGCTGCAAGGTGGAGGAGTTACAAAAAGTGCTGAGGCCCTTTCGTTCTTTGAGGAGGAGCCTTGTGAAAAGCAAAAAATGCATCAACATCATCAATGTCAGTTTGCTGAACGAATATGGCAAGTCTGCATACGTAAGACAGTTAGTGGAATCGATTAGAAAGCCGTCTCTTACACCGACTAGAGACAATGCTGTGTCTCTACGAAACCATCTTCTGCTCTCTGTCACTGTAATTAACAGTTTAAGAAAATCTAACATTGCTCTTTTAAACATTAGAGACTACATGGCTGCTGAGAAGAGTGAGTGTGGATATTGCATTGTGCAAGAGCGCTACAAAACAGCATACAAGTACGGAGCCAAAAACATTCTAGTGCCGAACGACTTGAAAGTGTTGATCGATATTTATTTGCTGAGATACAGAGACCTTCTTGTCAACGACTCTCACTACATGGCTGCAGACACCAAGACTGTTTTGGAGTTGAGCGACTGCTACAGGCCCCTTTTTCCATCGATGAGACCCAACAAAGACGAATGTGTGACACTCGGTGCAACTAGAGTGCCTGTTTACCAGATGGGTTCCTCTGCTATCTCCTCTTGCCTGACGTCCTGCTTCAGAAAAAGCCAAGTAAACATTCCCATGAAGCGTCTTACTCCCACTTGCATTCGCGGTTCGATAGCCACTTACTTTGCCAACAACAGCAAAGAAGATCGCGAGCGGTTTGCTACACTCTACATGAAGCACAGCAGGAACACAATGGATAGCTTTTATGTGTCCCAGTGGAACGCTGCAGAGGAGTTGCGCTTTGCCCTGGGCATCGGACAGTCCTTCGGAGTCATAGAGTCTTTGACTGTTGAAAAGTCTGAGAGACCACCAAAGAAGGAGAAGGATGTGATGGACTGGCTCCAAACTAATGCAGAGGAGTACGGTTTTCATGAGGTTGAGGACATCTTTGAGGAAGATTTAGACTCCGGTTCTGACTCTGAAGAATGTGCTGCTACTTTCAGCTGTACCACAGTGGTTCCGTTTTCTCCAGCTGTAGAAAACAATGTTCCTTTAGAGGATAGCAACGACCATGCCGTAGATTTCTTGTGTGAACCTACCTCAACTCCTGTTTCGTCTGTTCCATCTGAACAAACAATCGCTGGTCCAGTTCTTGAACTATCCCCTGCTCTGCACAACTAGTTCCTAACGAACAAGCTGTTTGTATGGATGTAGATCAGACTCTAGCTGTTCCTGTTGGCACAGCTTGTTCTCCTCTTGCATTAACATTATTTCCTGATGAACCGGATTTTATTGAACACCATGCAAAACTTTCTCCAGTTTACTTTAATGAGCAAGTGGTTGCCAAACCTGTTTCTGCTTCTCCTTCTCAGCAAGTCGCTTTCTGTCCTTCAAAAGAGGTCTTTTCTGTTCCTCTGACTCCTAGCCTTGTTGCTTTTCAGCAAACATTGGCCAAACCCAGTTTGTTTCTTTCATCTGATCCAGTTTCAGCTGTTCCTGTCCAACAGGCTGGTACTGTTCTTGCAAAGCAGCTCTCACCTTATGCTGTTCAATCTGTTGGTAGCCTATTTAGCCAAAGTCTTGCCTCTACATCCAGAGGTAAATTCTTTTTGATTTTTGATTTTTGATTTTTATGCAAATCTCAACACGCTTTCAAAAAATGAAAATGCCCAAATCAACTCCTTGCCCTATTGTTATTGTTAGAGCTGTAAAAAAAACAAAACAAAACAAAAAAACAACACAGAAGTGTGTATGTATTTGTTGCAGGACTAA
>NW_028324377.1:0-42473 GCF_058129835.1 Hydra viridissima | reverse complement strand
AGAAGGAAACTAGGCTAACTTTTCTAGTAGAATATTATGTTGTTGGTTTTGTATGCAGCCTAACTTTAGTTTCATCTATATTTTATTTTGCGTTTATCTTATATTTTATCTTGTCTTTTTGAGTTTTGTATTTTGTGATGTCAAGCTACATAATTTAAACTTAAAAGAAGAAAACTAGGCTAACTTTTCTTTGAAAAATTGTTCAAAAACTACCTTACACCGATAGAGATAGCTCACGAATTTAAAAAGTTGCATCTATTCATCTTCTTCTTCAGCAAAGTAAAGCTTTTTATGCACTTTTACTCTCTAACTTACCTATATTTGCGTAAAGGATTTTATTTAATTCAATTTAAACATAACTAGGTAGAATATTATGTTGTTGGTTTTGTATGCAGCCTAACTTTAGTTTCATCTATATTTTATTTTGCGTTTATCTTATATTTTATCTTGTCTTTTTGAGTTTTATATTTTGTGATGTCAAGCTACATAAGCTAAACTTTAAAGAGGAAATTTACGCTAACCTGTCTTTGAAAAACTATTCAAAAACTACCTTTAACAAAGTAGCGAGGCTTTTATGCGCTTTTACTCTCTAACATACCTATTTTGCGCAAAGGATTTTATTTAATTCAATTTAAACATGCCTAGTAGATTATTATGTTGTTGGTTTTTTATGCAGCCTAACTTTAGCTACATCTATTTTTCATTTTACGTTTGTCTTATATTTTATTTTATCTTTTTGTGTTCTGTGATGTCAAGCTACATAAGCTAATGTTAAAAGAGGAAAGCTGCGCTAACCTTTCTTTGAAAAACTATTCGAAATCTATTTTTGAGATAATCTAGATTTAAAAGAGGAACACTACGCTAATTTTGCTTTGAAAAAACTCTCGAAAACTAACTTATTCGATAGAGATAGCACACAAATTTAAAAAATTGTATCTACTCATCCACTTCTTCTACAGCAAAGTACTGAGGCTTTTTATGCACTTTTATTCTCTAACATACCTATATTTGCGCAAAGGATTTTATTTAACTCAATGTAAACATACATAGAAGAGTATTGTTACCCGTTTGTTTTATGCAGCCTAACTTTAGTTTCATCTATACATTATATTGCGTTTACCTTATATTTTATCTTGCCTTTGTTAGTTTTGTGTTTTGTTATGTCAAGCTTCATAATCTAATCTTAAAAGGGGAAAACTGCGCTAACTTTTCTTTGAAAAAGTACTCAAAAAGGACCTAAATCGATATAGATAGCTCACAATTTTAAAAAGTTGCATATAGTCATCTTCTTCTTCAGCAAAGTATCGAGGCTTTTTATGGATTTTTACTCTAACTTTCCTATATTTGCGCAAAGGACATTATTTAATTCAACTTAAACATGCCTAGTAGATTATTATGTTGTTGGTTTTTTATGCAGTCTAAACTTTGTTACATCTATATTTTACGATTAACTTATATTTTATCTTGCCTTTTGAGCTTTTGTGTTCTGTGATGTCAAGCTACATAGTCTAAACATAAAAGAGGAAAACTACGCTAAACTTGCTTTGAAAAACTATTCAAAAACTACCTTTAACAAAGTAGCGAGGCTTTTCATGCACTTTTACTCTCTAACATACCTACATTTGCGCAAAGGATTTTATTTAATTCAATTTAAACATGCCTAGTAGATTATTATGTTGTTGGTTTTTTATGCAGCCTAACTTTAGTTTCATCTATATTATGTTTTAGGTTTATCATATATTTTATCTTTTCTTTTTGAGTTTTGAGTTTTGTGATGCCAAGCAACTTAAGCTAAACTTAAAAGTGGAATGCTACGCTAACCTTTCTTTGAAAATCTATTCATAAACTACCCTAGACAAAAGCTAGATTTAAAAGAGGAAAACTACACTATTTTTACTTTGAAAAAACTTTCGAAAACTACCTTAATCGATAGAGATAGCACACGATTTTAAAAAATTGCATATAGTCATCCACTACTTCTGCAGCAAAGTAGCGAGGCTCTTTATGCACTTTTTCTCACTAGTTTGCTTATATTTACGCAAAGGAATTCATTTAATTCAATCCAAACATATATAGAAGATTATTATGTTACGATTTTTTTTTTCTTTTATGCAGCCTAACATTTATTTCACCTACATTTTATTTTACGATTAACTTTTATATTACCTTTCCTTTTAGTGTTTTGTGTTTTGTGATGTCAAGCTACATAAGCCAAACTTTAAAGAGGAAAACTACGCTAAGCTTTCTTTGAAAAACTATTCAAAAACTACCTTAAACAAAGTAGCGAGGCTTTTTATGCACTTTTACTCTCTAACATACCTACATTTGTGCATAGGGTTTTATTAGATTCTAGTAGGTTATTACGTTGTTGTTTTTTTATGCAGTCTAACTTTAGCTTCATCTATATTTTATTTTACGTTTATCTTATATTTTATTTTGTCTTTTTGAATTTTGTGTTTTGTGATGTCAAGCTACATAAGCTAAACTTAAAAGAGGAAAGCTACGCTAACCTTTCTTTGAAAAGCTGTTCAAAAACTACCTTAGACATAATCTAGATTTAAAAGAGAAAGACTACGCTATTTTTGCTTTGAAAAATCTTTCGAAAACTACCTTAATCGATAGAGATAGCACAGGATTTTAAAAAGTTGTATCTAGTCATCCACTTCTTTCACAGCAAAGTAGCGAGGCTTTCTATGCGCTTTTACTCTCTAACATACCTATTTTTGCGCAAAGGATTTTATTTAATTCAATTTAAACATGCCTAGTAGATTATTATGTTGTTGGTTTTTTATGCTGCCTAACTTTAGCTACATCTATTTTTCATTTTACGTTTGTCTTATATTTTATTTTATCTTTTTGTGTTCTGTGATGTCAAGCTACATAAGCTAATGTTAAAGAGGAAAGCTGCGCTAACCTTTCTTTGAAAAACTATTCGAAATCTATTTTTGAGATAATCTAGATTTAAAAGAGGAACACTACGCTAATTTTGCTTTGAAAAAACTCTCGAAAACTACCTTATTCAATAGAGATAGCACACAAATTTAAAAAATTGTATCTACTCATCCACTTCTTCTTTTTATGGATTTTTACTCTCTTATTTACCCAAATTTGCGCAAAGGACTTTACTTAATTCAACTTAAACATGTCTAGTAGATTATTAAGTTGTTTGTTTTTTATGCAGCCTAACTTTAGTTTCATTTATATTTTATTTTACGTTTATCTGATACTTTATCTTGTCTTTTTGTGTGTTGTTTTGTCAAGCTACATAAGCTAAACTTAAAAGTGGAAAAGTACGCTAACCTTTCTTTGAAAATCTATTCAAAAACTGCCTTAGACATAAGCTAGATTTAAAAGAGGAAGACTACGCTATTTATGCTTTTAAAAACTTTCGAAAAATACCTTAATCCATTGAGGTAGTGCACGAATTTACAAAGTTGTATCTAGTCATCCACTTCTTCTATAGCAAAGTAGCGAGGCTTTTTATGCACTTTTGCGTTCTAATTTATCTCTGTTTACGCATATGGTTTTTGTTTATTTCTATGTAATGATATACAAAAGAGTATTTTGTTAAAGATTATGCTGCAGGAGCTGCGTAAAAAAACTCTGGCGACCTTTCCTTAAGAAAAAAGCAACTGAAAGACATGTGCGCCTTAGAAAATTCAAATCGCGATTCACCAAATTAAAAGACGAAAAGAACGACCTTTAAAAGCTCTCACTAGACATTTGTGTTTATGATAGGCAATGCAGTTTTTGATTTTATGCAGCCTAACATTTGTTTCATCTATATCTTATTTTACGTTTATCTTATACTTTATCTTGCCTTTTTGAGTTTAGTATTTTGTGATGTCATGCTAAATAAACTATACTTTGCTAATTTTTATTTGAAAAAATATTCAAAAACTACCTGAATTATAAGCTAGATCTAAAGGAGGAAAACTACGCTAACTTTTCTTTAAAAAAAATATTTAAAAACTACCTTAAACATAAGCTATATCCAAAAGAGGAAAACTATGCTAACTTTTCTTTAAAAAAATATTTAAAAACTACCTTAAACATAAGCTAGATCTAAAAGAGGAAAACTACGCTAACTTTTCTTTGAAAAAATACTCAAAAACTACCTTAAACATAAGCTAGATCTAAAAGAGGAAAACTACGCTAACTTTTCTTTGAAAAAATACTCAAAAACTACCTTAAACATAAGCTAGATCTAAAAGAGGAAAACTACGCTAACAATTCTTTGAAAAAATATTCGAAAACTACCTTTAAACATGATTTAGATTTAATAGATGAAAACTACGCTAACATTTCTTTGAAAAAACATTCAAAAACTACCTTTAAACATGATTTAAATTTAATAGATGAAAACTACGCTAACATTTCTTTGAAAAAACATTCAAAAACTACCTTTAAACATGATTTAAATTTAAAAAAGGAAAACTACGCTAACATTTCTTTGAAAAAATATTCAAAAAGTACCTTAATCGAAAGAGATAGCACACGAAATTAAAAAGTTGCATTTAGTCATCCGTTTCTTCTTCATCAAAGTAGCGAGGCGTTTATGCACTTTTTATTCTCTAAGTTATCTCTACTTACGCAAATGGCTTTTGTTTATTTCAATGTAAAACTTTTCAAAAGAGTATTTTGTTAAAGATTATGCTGCAGGGGCTGTGTAAGAAAACTCTGGTGACCTTTCTTTAAGAAAAAGCAACTAAAGTAGATGTGCGCCTAAGAAAATCCAAATTGCGATTCACTAAATTAAAAGACATATACAACAAACTTTAAAAGTGAAACTATTTTTACAAGCGTATTTGGTAAAGATGAAATGTTCTTATGACATTTTAACGTTACGAAAGGGATTTTCTTCTGTTCAAATATTTATTACAATTTAAAGTGTTAAATAATGTTACAGAAACGACCTAAAACGCCTGTTGTATTAATTTAAACGAACAAAATAGATAAAAAAAAAGAAAAACTATCATTAAAAAAAAAAAAGTAAAAAAAGAAAAGAAATAGAAGTTGAGGAAAAATAAAAATAAGAACTTCTAACAAAGAGCTCTTCTTTTTATTTTTCAGATTTTAGATGCTTAATTCCTTGAATGAAAAGTTGAACTGATGACTCACTACTAAGGTTGTTCCTAGCCTTCCGTTCTCAAACTAGGCCATTCTGAGAGGCTGTTTGATTAAGTACCGTTGATAGTAGTATCGCACGTAAGAGACTTCTAAAACTCTGATTATTATTAATTCCTGGAATGAAGAGATGACTTCATACTCACTAACGAGGTTGTTCTTAGCCATCCGTTCTTAAACTAAGCAAAACAGTGAAGTTGTTTGATTAAGTATCACAGTTTGCTGATTTGCACATGCACCATTGCCGAAACTGTGATGCTTGGTTCCTTGATTGGATTGAAGAAGCTCATCACCATGCATTTTACAAGCTGTCCGTTGTTATGTTTTGCAATTCAGTGGTTCTGTTTTGCAATTCATTTTCTGTTTGTTTAAGTATCATCGATGGTGGTGTCGTGCATGCAAACTTTCCGAAACTCTGATGCTTGTTTTTCTTGAATGGAGAGATGAGCTTATACTTTAGGTGACTTTTAAAACTGCAGTAATTAGTGCCTCGAATGGAAAAACGAACTCATTCATTACAGACCAAGGTTGTTCCTGGCCATCCGTTAACATATTAGGCAACAGTACAGCGAAGCTGTTTGTTTTACAAGCTTTTGTCGTTTCGAGAAATCACTACATTAAGCATTCGATGGTGATACACGACTGATGGCCAGGTTCTGATTTTCGAATGAAAAGAAGAGTCGCATCCGACCACCGGTCGGCTTTCGACGCAAAACAGCTGTACACACTCGTCCAACGATCCAGTGACTAACTGTTGCAACGAGAAAGTTAGCTTTATTTGTCGTGCAGATTGTCCGCTTTGACGTAAAATGCTAGAAATTTGCTGAACGCTCGGTTTGCGCCGCCCAAGAGTCATTCTGTTTCTGCGTTGCCAGCGTCTGTCGGCTAAATACAACTGTAGACTCCGCGCAAGCTTTTTCACCGCAAAAGTTGTACAGAGCCACACCGAAGGCTAAAATCGACTTTAAGGTCGAAGGTTAAAATCGACCCTAGAGGTTTGAAAACGACGTCACGAAATTTTCAAGACATCATCGAAGAAAATTACGGCGGCCAGATGCAACTCTTAGTACTAACTCTACTAATCTTAGTACGTTAAGCATTCCAGTCGAGAGATCAGACGTTTTTTCGTCACCTAAGAGACCGGCCGATGCGTTTGCGACGCTGCGGAAAGAAAGAAGATGGCAAACCACAGGGTTGTTACCGTAACAAACCTCCGTGAGTACCTCCATCTCGAGTGGCTTTTGAAGAAACGTTCGTTTTAAACTCAAAGGGATGGTTGTTAAAGCTCACAAACGCCTGGTTAACGATTTTCTAACGGCAGACACCGTGTTTACAATGGATACAGACCGATTAACTGAGCCCAAAGCGCAAGATCTATCAGAAAACTCCTCTAGGTCGATGCAACGAGACGACTAGACACGTGCGTCTAAAGGCATTTTACAATTGAAGGACGCCCCTCGTGGGCCCTTTAACCTTAACACTAAACTCCTGCTTGATATCCTCGTCCCCAGGTTTCCAAACCGTAACCCCAACCCCCTCTAATCCTAACCCCCTTACCCTCTAACTCTCCCCCCTCAAAAAAACAAAAAACATAAAAAAGCAAACAAAACGAAAAAAAAACTTGCTTCCCTCCTCACTTTTAGCTCTAGGATGCAACACCTTTTTGCCGCCCTCCGCTAGAAGGGAGTAGGGAGTAACGAAAGCTTGACATCAAAGTAGCGTTTCGTATGAGATTTGTTTGCCAAAATTTGAGCGTTTTTAAAAAAGCCAAGACTTCGTCAGAGGGGTTTCTTCTTTTCTCCTAAAGCTATCGATCGATTAAAAAGCTCAAAGCAAAGAAATTCAAAACAAAATACAAAAACGGGAAGTTTTAGTTTCTGCACCACAAGCCAAGCACTAGTTCAAACTGGAGATAATAAAAGGAAATCGAATGATCTCACTTCTCAAACCACTGAGCTGCCATTGGTCGGCAGTCTCTTGTTTGGAGACCATTGAGCTGCCATTGGTTGGCTGTTTAATCGTTGCGATTGGTCGGCAGTTTTATCGTTGGAGACCATTGAGAGATATAAAAGGAATTTTTTTTTTGAGCACAACATTAAACGTTAAATCGTTAGATGTTGTTATAAAGGCACCATTAGAATGCGATGTCCTCAAATATTTTCCTCGATATTTTAATAAGTAAACAAAAACAAAACTAAGTCTTGCAACTGGCGAAAACTTTCAATAAGCAAACAAAGCAACAACTTTCCTTTCGAGTTTTTTACATTTTAAACAAAAGACAAACAAAGAAAAAAAAAAAACAAACAAAAACAAAAACAAAAACAAAAAAACAAAACAAAAACAAAACAGAAAAGGGAGAATGAGTGAGTCGACTGATTTCGCTCAACTGTCTTAAACGAGAAGTCATAAACGTTTGCTTGTGCCAGCAAGTTGCAAATTAAGTTGTAAATGAACTGCACCGCAAAAGCTTAACCACAGTTTATTAAGCATATTAAGCCTTTGCTGACATGTTAAGACATTTTAAGCCTTTGCTATTATCATGAGGCTTTTGCTCCACGAGCCAAAAAAGTACGCTAGAGTTGACAAACTGCATCGCGGTCGAAAAGTGTAATTACGCCAACACTTTTATCCGTTTTAAGCATTTCGTTTTCGCACGAACAACAATTAAAGCAGCTCGTTGAGCTTAACGACGTTCGTATTTTTTTTCGAAGCCAAAACTTCGGCTATAAGTAGAATGAAGAGGCACTTCGAAAAACAACAAAGCTGTTCGCAGTCGATAGCAACGAGCGACAACATCTCTGCGAGTCTGGCATCAAGGTAAACAGTTTTTTTTTACATTTTCATTTGTAAGTGCCACTTTTGTGTACATTATGTATTCAAAAATTTCTTGCTGACGCTAGATTTTTCGTTTTCAATGAACAACAGTTGCAACCTCTAGTCGTTTGCTAAAACAGCTTGCTAGGACAACCAAATCAATCATATGTTGTGAAAATTTCTTTTTGTTCAACTGACTAAGGAAGATCGAGCGAACGCTTTTTTTTTTATAACTTGTTTGTATCATATTGCTATTAAGAAAACAGCGTTGTGTATACTAAACGTGACATAATTGGCAATTATCCGTAACTAAAAATAAGATAGAAATTACAAACTTGATACCATATTTTAATTACTCTAACAAAACTAGACGTCATCGCGTGAGAAAATAAATGTTCATAACACATAACCTATTTTTTTGTTTTTTTTTTCTTCTCTTTTTTCCTTTTAATCTCTTTTCTTTCGTCCAAAAAGCGTTTTGATTTTTGCCTCGCCACAAGCGATGAAATCGATAAAAAAACCTGCTCGGACATTCTCAATTCTCAACAACAAAAGCAATCAAAGTTCTAGCTCTCGAGCACGTGCGCCGACAGGTTGATGAAACCGTTCAAATATGCTCGATCGCTAGAATTTAAAGAAAGAAACAAGCCAGAAACAAACCAAAATAAAAAAAACAAAAACAAAAATGGACATCTTTAGAACGCTTAAATTTTATAAAATATTTTCCTCTGCGTTTTTAACCAGCTAAACTGTCGTAAAGTTTTTTCGGTGCAGTTCATTTAAAAAACTTAGTTTTCAACTTTTAAACGTTTTAGACTTCTCGTTTAAGGCAGTCGAAAGAAATGAGTCGACTCACTCTCTCTCTCCCTATTCGGTTTTGTTTTTGTTTATTTGTTTTTGTTTTTTCTTCGTTTGCCTTCGTTTGCCTTTGTTTGCTTTTGGAAAAGTTGTCGCCATGCGAGACTTAGTTTTTTTTTTTTTTTGCTCAAATTGAGCACAAGTGAGTTTCTAGTCTTGAAAGTGTGCAAAGTGTGGGCCAATCTGGTGGCTGGAGTGATGACACGTGAATGCTGGAAATTCCAGACTTTGAGCGGATTCAGCGTACATAGAAAGAAAATGTAGCATTCACGTGGGTCTCTCCTAAGCGTGCCATTGGTCGGTCTGCTGTCCTTAAGTACCCCCCTCCCCCCCCTCAACGTCACGTTTGCTCAACTTTCTCGGTCTTTGGCGCCCAGAGAAAGCTTGAGGAAGGATAAAAAATGGCGAGGTTTCGGTACTGCGTTTTCTGTTTTTCTTATTTGTTTTTGTTTGTTTGCTTGTTTGTTTGTTTGTTTGTTTGTTAATTTTTTTAATTTTTTTTTTTTTGTTTGTTTGTTTCGTTCGTTTGTTTGTTTGTTTGTTTCGTTTGCTTCGTTTGTTTTGTGATGTTTTGTTTTCCCTTCTTGATGGCACAAAACAGAAGCAAACAAGACTTTCGGTTATATTCGGTTATATTCGGTTCAATAAAAGTTTGTTGGTTTCTGCACAACAACAACAACAACCACAACAACAAAAGTCCCTCTGTCCCTCAAAAGCAGTTTCTCCTCTGTCCTAAAGAAGAGCCTCTTTGTAATCGATCTTGTCTGAATGCAGCTCTCCTTTTGCCTACAGGTTTTTATTCCAACCCTTTTGTTGTTGTTAGTGCCATGTTGTTGTTATTGTTATACTCTGTAAAAGCAGTTGTTGCTGTTGTACTTGTTTGTTGTTTCTAAAGACACTGTTGTTGCTGCTGTTAGCGCTGTTAGTAATCACCCACTTGGCTTGTATTTTTGTTTCTTGTTTTTGTTTTTTGTTTTATTTATAAACACTCTCTGAGTAAGTGATGCTGTTGCTGTTGTTGTTGTTACAGTTGCAATGAGTGTTTGTTAATGTTCCCCCACTTGGCTTGTACTTTTGTTTTCTGTTTTGTTTTGTTTTTTTTTTGTTTTTGTTTTTTTTTTCTCAACACTCTCTGAGTAAGTGATGCTGTTGCTGTAGTCGTTGTTATAGTTGCAATGAGTGTTTGTTAATGTTCACCAACTTGGCTTGTTTATAATCTATTTTATTTTATCAACACTCTCTGAGTCAGTGATGGTGTTGCTGTTGCTGTTGTCGTTATTATGCTTGCAATGGGAGTTGTTACTGTTCACCCACTTTGCTTGTTTTGTTTTTATTTCTTTATTTTATCAACACCCTTTGAGCCAGTGATGCTGTTGCTGTTGTTGTTGTTATAGTTGCAATGAGTGTTGTTAATGTTCACCCACTTTGCTTGTGTTTTTGTTTTTGTTTATCAACACCCTTTGTGTCAGTGATGCTGTTGCTGTTGTTCTTATTACAGTTGCAATGAGTGTTTGTTAATGTTCACCAACTTGGCTTGTTTATAATCTATTTTGTTTTATCAACACTCTCTGAGTCAGTGATGCTGATGCTGTTGTTGTTATTGTGCTTGCAATAAGTGTTGCTAATGTTCACCCACTTTGCTTGTTTTGTTTGTGCTTTTGTTTTTGTTTATCAACACCCTTTGAGTCACTGATGCTGTTGCTGTTGGTGTTATTATAGTTGCAATGAGTGTTAATGTTCACCCACTTTGCTTGCTTTGTTTGTTTGTTGCTTTTTTTTTTTATCAACACCCTGCGAGTTAGTGATGCTGTTGCTGCTTTTGTCATTTTACTTGTATTTATAGTTGTTACTGTTCAGCCACTTTGCTTGTTTTTTAATCTGTTTTATTTTATCACCACTCTCTGAGTCAGTGATGATGTTGCTGATGCTGTTGTTGTTATTTTACTTGCAATGATAGCTGTTACTGTTCAGCCACTTTGCTTGTTTTGTTTGTTTGTTTGTTTGTTTTTTTTATCAATATCCTCTGAGTAAGTGATGCTGTTGCTGTTGTTGTTGTTATAGTTGCAATGAGTGTTTGTTAATGTTCCCCCCCTTGGCTTGTACTTCTGTTTTCTGTTTTGTTTTGTTTTTGTTTTTTTTGTTGTTTTTTTTCTCAACACTCTCTGAGTAAGTGATGCTGTTGCTGTAGTCGTTGTTATAGTTGCAATGAGTGTTTGTTAATGTTCACAAACTTGGCATGTTTATAATCTATTTTATTTTATCAACACTCTCTGAGTCAGTGATGCTGATGCTGTTGTTGTTATTATGCTTGCAATAAGTGTTGTTAATGTTCACCCACTCTGCTTGTTTTGTTTGTGCCTTTGTTTTTGTTTATCAACACCCTTTGAGTCACTGATGCTGTTGCTGTTGGTGTTATTATAGTTGCAATGAGTGTTAATGTTCACCCACTTTGCTTGCTTTATTTGTTTGTTGCTTTTTTTTTTATCAACACCCTGCGAGTTAGTGATGCTGTTGCTGCTTTTGTCATTTTACTTGTATTTATAGTTGTTACTGTTTAGCCACTTTGCTTGTTTTTTAATCTGTTTTATTTTATCACCACTCTCTGAGTCAGTGATGATGTTGCTGATGCTGTTGTTGTTATTTTACTTGCAATGATAGCTGTTACTGTTCAGCCACTTTGCTTGTTTTTTTTTTGTTTTTGTTTTGTTTGTTTGTTTGTTTGTTTTTTTATATATCCTCTGAGTTAGTGATGCTGTTGTTGTTATTATGCTTTCAATGAGAGCTGTTACTGTTCACCCACTTTGTTTGTTTATAATCTGTTTTATTTTATCAACACTCTCTGAGTCAGTGATGCTGATGCTGATGCTGTTGTTGTTATTATGCTTGCAGTGAGAGTTGTTACTGTTCACCCACTTTGCTTGCTTATTGTCTATTTTATTTTGTCAACACTCTCTGAGTCAGTGATGCTGATGCTGATGCTGTTGTTGTTATTATGCTTGCAATGAGAGTTGTTACTGTTCACCCAATTTGCTTGTTTTGTTTTTTTATTTGTTTTTTTGTTTGTTTTTGTTTTGCTTGTTTTTTTTTATCAATACCCTCTGAGTCAGTGATGCTGTTGCTGTTGTTGTTGTTGTTGTTATAGTTGCAATGAGTGTTTGTTAATGTTCCCCCACTTGGCTTGTACTTTTGTTTTCTTTTTTGTTATGTCAACACTCTCTGAGTCAGTGATGCTGATGCTGTTGTTATTATGCTTGCAATGAGAGTTGTTACTGTTGTAGTTATGTCTGTCATTTGTCCTTGTTAGCAAGTTCTATTTGCCCTCTCTTGCCTTTTTTCAACACAGTTTCTTTCTTTGAGTCATATGGTTGCGAGATCCTCTCAAACTCCATCTCTTTATTTATTTGTTTCTTTTTTTTTTTTTTTTTTCTCATTCTCCTTCTCATAATAGCAATCACTGCTGCCACCATGCATGTAATGCTAGTTGCTCTCATTCTTTTTCATTTGCTAGTGGAAACTTTGTTTCTTCTTGTTGCTCTCTTTTCTTTCTTTTTTCTCTTTTGCAGAGGATTCGAAAAAACACAGCTCTTCCCTGCAGTTGTAAACATTCCAGGATTCCAGGATGCAGGCAGAAGAAAAACACTCTCACTAACTGTCTTCTTTTTTTTAGCATAAACCGTTGCAAACAAACACCTGAACATGTCTTCTTCACAAGAAAACAACACTGTTGTTGCCCCTTCTCCGAACTCTAAAGCGAAAAAAAAGAAAAGAAGGCAGTCACAAGAACAGAGAGACTTAAAGCTCAAAAACAAAGTCAGGGCCGCATTAGTTGCAGCGTGTGGCTCCGTAAACAGGGTTGTACCTTTCTATGGTACCAAGAAGAGGTACGCTGTTAGCTGTCCGATGCCTTTGTGCAAACATTCCTCCACAAGCATTAAAAGACACTTGACTAAAAAAGATCATTCTTGGACTTTGGATGAAGCTTCCATCTTTTACTCTGCAATGGTCAGGAAGTTTCAGCATGCTCGTCTCGAACGCAAGTCCGGCTGTCCAAAACCTTACCCCTGTTTGCAATGTTGGAAGTATTACGACCGACTGGACATACACTTGAAAGAGACTCATTTCTACGATTCCAAGACGATCAAACAAAAGATTGCAGAGGCAAAGCGATACGACAACGACAAGCTCTATGTCCCTCAATTTATTCGACCTGCCTTCTTTGGTATTAAGCCAGTAGCTGAACAAGCGTCTGCATCAGGCTCTGCATCCTCTGCTCCTGGGCCTTCCTCCTCTTTTTCTTCTCCGGTTCTTTCCTCTGATCCTCTTTTAAGCTTGCCCTCATCAGTTGCTGGTTCGTCCGAGGCTCCTTCTGCAAACCACTGCACCTCTGTAGAAAACAAAGAGCTGAACACCGAATCCGTCCTAGACTCTGATTTTAATTCCTTAAAGCACTTGGTTTCCAACTCCTCCGTCTTGACAGAAGATAAGAGACTCTTGTTTCAGCTGGACAAAGATGCTTTTCACTTTTATTACCAGTCAGCAGATGAGCTCTTCAGAGATTTTGAAAAGTGGCTTGTGGTAGCCAACAACAACACTTTGTCACAAGCAAAGATCTACAAAAATGCAGTTGTTGAAATATTGACATGTTGTGACAGCACGCTGACGCTGCACCCGAACGCTCTCACCAATTCCAACGTTTTGGAGGATAGATACTTTTCCATGCACTTTAAAAACATTCAGCTCAATTCCAAGCTGAGTGAACTTGACCAAACAAAAGCCATGTCTTGTCACACGTTGTACAACCGCCTTGTCTACCTTTGTCTCCTGTTTCGTTTCAGTGAAGCCAGGAATGTCTATTTCGGACTTTCTCATGAGGCCATCCGACGTTTGCGCTGCAAGGTGGAGGAGTTACAAAAAGTGCTGAGGCCCTTTCGTTCTTTGAGGAGGAGCCTTGTGAAAAGCAAAAAATGCATCAACATCATCAATGTCAGTTTGCTGAACGAATATGGCAAGTCTGCATACGTAAGACAGTTAGTGGAATCGATTAGAAAGCCGTCTCTTACACCGACTAGAGACAATGCTGTGTCTCTACGAAACCATCTTCTGCTCTCTGTCACTGTAATTAACAGTTTAAGAAAATCTAACATTGCTCTTTTAAACATTAGAGACTACATGGCTGCTGAGAAGAGTGAGTGTGGATATTGCATTGTGCAAGAGCGCTACAAAACAGCATACAAGTACGGAGCCAAAAACATTCTAGTGCCGAACGACTTGAAAGTGTTGATCGATATTTATTTGCTGAGATACAGAGACCTTCTTGTCAACGACTCTCACTACATGGCTGCAGACACCAAGACTGTTTTGGAGTTGAGCGACTGCTACAGGCCCCTTTTTCCATCGATGAGACCCAACAAAGACGAATGTGTGACACTCGGTGCAACTAGAGTGCCTGTTTACCAGATGGGTTCCTCTGCTATCTCCTCTTGCCTGACGTCCTGCTTCAGAAAAAGCCAAGTAAACATTCCCATGAAGCGTCTTACTCCCACTTGCATTCGCGGTTCGATAGCCACTTACTTTGCCAACAACAGCAAAGAAGATCGCGAGCGGTTTGCTACACTCTACATGAAGCACAGCAGGAACACAATGGATAGCTTTTATGTGTCCCAGTGGAACGCTGCAGAGGAGTTGCGCTTTGCCCTGGGCATCGGACAGTCCTTCGGAGTCATAGAGTCTTTGACTGTTGAAAAGTCTGAGAGACCACCAAAGAAGGAGAAGGATGTGATGGACTGGCTCCAAACTAATGCAGAGGAGTACGGTTTTCATGAGGTTGAGGACATCTTTGAGGAAGATTTAGACTCCGGTTCTGACTCTGAAGAATGTGCTGCTACTTTCAGCTGTACCACAGTGGTTCCGTTTTCTCCAGCTGTAGAAAACAATGTTCCTTTAGAGGATAGCAACGACCATGCCGTAGATTTCTTGTGTGAACCTACCTCAACTCCTGTTTCGTCTGTTCCATCTGAACAAACAATCGCTGGTCCAGTTCTTGAACTATCCCCTGCTCTTGCACAACTAGTTCCTAACGAACAAGCTGTTTGTATGGATGTAGATCAGACTCTAGCTGTTCCTGTTGGCACAGCTTGTTCTCCTCTTGCATTAACATTATTTCCTGATGAACCGGATTTTATTGAACACCATGCAAAACTTTCTCCAGTTTACTTTAATGAGCAAGTGGTTGCCAAACCTGTTTCTGCTTCTCCTTCTCAGCAAGTCGCTTTCTGTCCTTCAAAAGAGGTCTTTTCTGTTCCTCTGACTCCTAGCCTTGTTGCTTTTCAGCAAACATTGGCCAAACCCAGTTTGTTTCTTTCATCTGATCCAGTTTCAGCTGTTCCTGTCCAACAGGCTGGTACTGTTCTTGCAAAGCAGCTCTCACCTTATGCTGTTCAATCTGTTGGTAGCCTATTTAGCCAAAGTCTTGCCTCTACATCCAGAGGTAAATTCTTTTTGATTTTTGATTTTTGATTTTTATGCAAATCTCAACACGCTTTCAAAAAATGAAAATGCCCAAATCAACTCCTTGCCCTATTGTTATTGTTAGAGCTGTAAAAAAAACAAAACAAAACAAAAAAACAACACAGAAGTGTGTATGTATTTGTTGCAGGACTAATTCTGTGATTGCTTAAATGTTTATACAAGTGAATGATACTAAAACTGATTATGTTTTAGAAGTAAAAGATCCAAGAAGAAAAAAAATCAAGTTGGAAATGCCATCTTTCACTCAAGAACTCATCGGTAATGTAAAACCTAATTTATACAAAGATATATAAACACAAACCTCTTCTTGCACAATTTCAGATGGTTAACTGTTAACAAAAACTAGCCATCATTGCTAAGTGCACTTTTAGAAAGTTGTGTCTACCCGATTTCTAATGATGAAGTTAGAAACATCACCGTTAGAAATCATGCACAGCTTGTTATCATCTCTAACACTTAGAAACTGTTGATGGTTTTTATGAATTAGAAAAATGAACATGGTTTTATTTTATTTCAGGATCAACTCAGCCAAGAACAAAGGAAAACAAAGCAGAAGTTAGCCAATGCCATTTAGGTAATCTTTCAAAAACCAGTTATTGCTATCAGTGCAAACAATAAGGTCAACAAAAAAAAAATAAATAAAAAAACAGAATAAATCTTGTCTTACTTCAGAACCAAATGAATATTTGATTTAATCACTTTGTGTTATGACTTGAGTTTGTAAAATTTTAGATGAAATAGTTGAAGAGCTGAATGCTTGCCCTGGCCACAACGAATGGTTCAACACCAGAAGTTTTCCACGATGTGCAGCTTTGGTGTTGGCATACATCTTGCAAGACGTGTTTACAGATGTAAGCTCAAGTTGCTCGTACAAAGATTACCTTGGCATCTTGGCAAATCATAGCAGTGACAAGCTCATTCATGTCTTGCAAAAGTACTCCTACCAAAGCCATATTAAAGACAAAATTAAAAACATGAAGCTAAAAATTCAAAAAGAGGGTAGTTTAGAAAAGTTTGTTCAATATGGCAATATCGTGAAACCATTTATGTAGTTTAGATAAGTTTGTTCAGTTTGGCAATAAAGATGGGCCTTTTGTGTAGTTTGTTTTATCTATGCTTTTGCAAATATTTTTATCTGTTTCGCTAAAGACATAATAAACAAGAAGTTCTGTTAAACTGTTCTCACATTTCTTATTTAAAGATAGTTCAAACTTTTTTTTATCTTTAAAAAAAAAAAAAAAAGTCGTTTTGTTATTCTGTGAAAACTTTTAATAGAGTTGCATTTAGAATTACTTCTGATGTTTTTAAGAGTTTGTTAAAAAGCAAAATAATATTTCCTGTGATGTTAAACTGCATAAGTGAAATTTAAAAAAGGAAAACTGCTCCAACCATTTTTCGGAAAAAGAAATCAAAAAGTTCCTTATTTTAAAAGATCTAGACATCCATTTCTTCTTCAGCAAAATAGCGAGGCTTTTTTATGAACTCTTACTCTCTATTTTTTCATATCTTTACACAAAGGATTTTGTTTAGATCAATGTAAACATACATAGAAGTATATTATGTTTTTTTTTTTTTTTTTGTTTTTATGCAGTCTAACTTTTGTTTCACTTCTATTTTATTTTACGTTTATCTTGTATTTTATCATGCCTTATTGGTTTTTGCGTTTTGTGATGTCAAGCTGCGTAAGCTAAACTTAAAAGGGGAAAACTACGCTAACTTTTCTTTGAAAAAATATTCAAGAAGTACCTTAAACGAAAGAGAAAGCACACGAATCTTGCCATCCAATTCTTCTTCTGCAAAGTAGCGAGGCTTTTTATGTACTTTTGCTCTCTAATTTATCTCTATTTACGCAAAGGGTTTTATTTCAATGTAAACACGTATAAAAGAATACTTTGTTAAAAATAATGTTAAAGGAGTTGCGTAAAAAAAAACGTCTGAATAAAGTTTCTTTACAAAAAAAACAACTAAGAAACAAGCGCGCCTAAGAAAAACCAGATCGCGATTCACTAAGTCAAAAAACGAAAGAAACAAAGTTTAAAAGGTCTTTCTAGACAACAAATTCTATTTTTGGCAATGCAGTTTTTGTATTTATGCAACCTAACTTTTGTTTGACTTCTATTTTATTTTACGTTTACCTTGTATTTTATCTTGCCTTTTTGTGTTTTGTGATGTCAAGCTACATAATCTAAACTTAAAAGAAGGAAACTAGGCTAACTTTTCTAGTAGAATATTATGTTGTTGGTTTTGTATGCAGCCTAACTTTAGTTTCATCTATATTTTATTTTGCGTTTATCTTATATTTTATCTTGTCTTTTTGAGTTTTGTATTTTGTGATGTCAAGCTACATAATTTAAACTTAAAAGAAGAAAACTAGGCTAACTTTTCTTTGAAAAATTGTTCAAAAACTACCTTACACCGATAGAGATAGCTCACGAATTTAAAAAGTTGCATCTATTCATCTTCTTCTTCAGCAAAGTAAAGCTTTTTATGCACTTTTACTCTCTAACTTACCTATATTTGCGTAAAGGATTTTATTTAATTCAATTTAAACATAACTAGTAGAATATTATGTTGTTGGTTTTGTATGCAGCCTAACTTTAGTTTCATCTATATTTTATTTTGCGTTTATCTTATATTTTATCTTGTCTTTTTGAGTTTTATATTTTGTGATGTCAAGCTACATAAGCTAAACTTTAAAGAGGAAATTTACGCTAACCTGTCTTTGAAAAACTATTCAAAAACTACCTTTAACAAAGTAGCGAGGCTTTTTATGCGCTTTTACTCTCTAACATACCTATTTTTGCGCAAAGGATTTTATTTAATTCAATTTAAACATGCCTAGTAGATTATTATGTTGTTGGTTTTTTATGCAGCCTAACTTTAGCTACATCTATTTTTCATTTTACGTTTGTCTTATATTTTATTTTATCTTTTTGTGTTCTGTGATGTCAAGCTACATAAGCTAATGTTAAAAGAGGAAAGCTGCGCTAACCTTTCTTTGAAAAACTATTCGAAATCTATTTTTGAGATAATCTAGATTTAAAAGAGGAACACTACGCTAATTTTGCTTTGAAAAAACTCTCGAAAACTAACTTATTCGATAGAGATAGCACACAAATTTAAAAAATTGTATCTACTCATCCACTTCTTCTACAGCAAAGTACTGAGGCTTTTTATGCACTTTTATTCTCTAACATACCTATATTTGCGCAAAGGATTTTATTTAACTCAATGTAAACATACATAGAAGAGTATTGTTACCCGTTTGTTTTATGCAGCCTAACTTTAGTTTCATCTATACATTATATTGCGTTTACCTTATATTTTATCTTGCCTTTGTTAGTTTTGTGTTTTGTTATGTCAAGCTTCATAATCTAATCTTAAAAGGGGAAAACTGCGCTAACTTTTCTTTGAAAAAGTACTCAAAAAGGACCTAAATCGATATAGATAGCTCACAATTTTAAAAAGTTGCATATAGTTTCTTCTTCAGCAAAGTATCGAGGCTTTTTATGGGATTTTTACTCTAACTTTCCTATATTTGCGCAAAGGACATTATTTAATTCAACTTAAACATGCCTAGTAGATTATTATGTTGTTGGTTTTTTATGCAGTCTAAACTTTGTTACATCTATATTTTACGATTAACTTATATTTTATCTTGCCTTTTTGAGCTTTGTGTTCTGTGATGTCAAGCTACATAGTCTAAACATAAAAGAGGAAAACTACGCTAAACTTGCTTTGAAAAACTATTCAAAAACTACCTTTAACAAAGTAGCGAGGCTTTTCATGCACTTTTACTCTCTAACATACCTACATTTGCGCAAAGGATTTTAGTTAATTCAATTTAAACATGCCTAGTAGATTATTATGTTGTTGGTTTTTATGCAGCCTAACTTTAGTTTCATCTATATTATGTTTAGGTTTATCATATATTTTATCTTTTCTTTTTGAGTTTTGAGTTTTGTGATGCCAAGCAACTTAAGCTAAACTTAAAAGTGGAATGCTACGCTAACCTTTCTTTGAAAATCTATTCATAAACTACCCTAGACAAAAGCTAGATTTAAAAGAGAAAACTACACTATTTTTACTTTGAAAAAAACTTTTCGAAAACTACCTTAATCGATAGAGATAGCACACGATTTTAAAAAATTGCATATAGTCATCCACTACTTCTGCAGCAAAGTAGCGAGGCTCTTTATGCACTTTTTCTCACTAGTTTGCTTATATTTACGCAAAGGAATTCATTTAATTCAATCCAACATATATAGAAGATTATTATGTTACGATTTTTTTTTTTCTTTTATGCAGCCTAACATTTATTTCACCTACATTTTATTTTACGATTAACTTTTATATTACCTTTCCTTTTAGTGTTTTGTGTTTGTGATGTCAAGCTACATAAGCCAAACTTTAAAGAGGAAAACTACGCTAAGCTTTCTTTGAAAAACTATTCAAAAACTACCTTAAACAAAGTAGCGAGGCTTTTTATGCACTTTTACTCTCTAACATACCTACATTTGTGCATAGGGTTTTATTAGATTCTAGTAGGTTATTACGTTGTTGTTTTTTTATGCAGTCTAACTTTAGCTTCATCTATATTTTATTTTACGTTTATCTTATATTTTATTTTGTCTTTTTGAATTTTGTGTTTTGTGATGTCAAGCTACATAAGCTAAACTTAAAAGAGGAAAGCTACGCTAACCTTTCTTTGAAAAGCTGTTCAAAAAATACCTTAGACATAATCTAGATTTAAAGAGAAAGACTACGCTATTTTGCTTTGAAAAATCTTTCGAAAACTACCTTAATCGATAGAGATAGCACAGGATTTTAAAAAGTTGTATCTAGTCATCCACTTCTTTCACAGCAAAGTAGCGAGGCTTTCTATGCGCTTTTACTCTCTAACATACCTATTTTTGCGCAAAGGATTTTATTTAATTCAATTTAAACATGCCTAGTAGATTATTATGTTGTTGGTTTTTTATGCAGCCTAACTTTAGCTACATCTATTTTCATTTTACGTTTGTCTTATATTTTATTTTATCTTTTTGTGTTCTGTGATGTCAAGCTACATAAGCTAATGTTAAAAGAGGAAAGCTGCGCTAACCTTTCTTTGAAAAACTATTCGAAATCTATTTTTGAGATAATCTAGATTTAAAAGAGGAACACTACGCTAATTTTGCTTTGAAAAAACTCTCGAAAACTACCTTATTCAATAGAGATAGCACACAAATTTAAAAAATTGTATCTACTCATCCACTTCTTCTTTTTATGGATTTTTACTCTCTTATTTACCCAAATTTGCGCAAAGGACTTTACTTAATTCAACTTAAACATGTCTAGTAGATTATTAAGTTGTTTGTTTTTTATGCAGCCTAACTTTTAGTTTCATTTATATTTTATTTTACGTTTATCTGATACTTTATCTTGTCTTTTTGTGTGTTGTTTTGTCAAGCTACATAAGCTAAACTTAAAAGTGGAAAAGTACGCTAACCTTTCTTTGAAAATCTATTCAAAAACTGCCTTAGACATAAGCTAGATTTAAAAGAGGAAGACTACGCTATTTATGCTTTTAAAAAACTTTCCGAAAAATACCTTAATCCATTGAGGTAGTGCACGAATTTACAAAGTTGTATCTAGTCATCCACTTCTTCTATAGCAAAGTAGCGAGGCTTTTTATGCACTTTTGCGTTCTAATTTATCTCTGTTTACGCATATGGTTTTTGTTTATTTCTATGTAATGATATACAAAAGAGTATTTTGTTAAAGATTATGCTGCAGGAGCTGCGTAAAAAAACTCTGGCGACCTTTCCTTAAGAAAAAAGCAACTGAAAGACATGTGCGCCTTAGAAAATTCAAATCGCGATTCACCAAATTAAAAGACGAAAAGAACGAACTTTAAAAGCTCTCACTAGACATTTGTGTTTATGATAGGCAATGCAGTTTTTGATTTTATGCAGCCTAACATTTGTTTCATCTATATCTTATTTTACGTTTATCTTATACTTTATCTTGCCTTTTTGAGTTAGTATTTTGTGATGTCATGCTAAATAAACTATACTTTGCTAATTTTTATTTGAAAAAATATTCAAAAACTACCTGAATTATAAGCTAGATCTAAAGGAGGAAAACTACGCTAACTTTTCTTTAAAAAAAATATTTAAAAACTACCTTAAACATAAGCTATATCCAAAAGAGGAAAACTATGCTAACTTTTCTTTAAAAAATATTTAAAAACTACCTTAAACATAAGCTAGATCTAAAAGAGGAAAACTACGCTAACTTTTCTTTGAAAAAATACTCAAAAACTACCTTAAACATAAGCTAGATCTAAAAGAGGAAAACTATGCTAACTTTTCTTTAAAAAAATATTTAAAAACTACCTTAAACATAAGCTAGATCTAAAAGAGGAAAACTACGCTAACTTTTCTTTGAAAAAATACTCAAAAACTACCTTAAACATAAGCTAGATCTAAAAGAGGAAAACTACGCTAACATTTCTTTGAAAAAATATTCGAAAACTACCTTTAAACATGATTTAGATTTAATAGATGAAAACTACGCTAACATTTCTTTGAAAAAACATTCAAAAACTACCTTTAAACATGATTTAATTTAAAAAAGGAAAACTACGCTAACATTTCTTTGAAAAAATATTCAAAAAGTACCTTAATCGAAAGAGATAGCACACGAAATTAAAAAGTTGCATTTAGTCATCCGTTTCTTCTTCATCAAAGTAGCGAGGCGTTTATGCACTTTTTATTCTCTAAGTTATCTCTACTTACGCAAATGGCTTTTGTTTATTTCAATGTAAAACTTTTCAAAAGAGTATTTTGTTAAAGATTATGCTGCAGGGGCTGTGTAAGAAAACTCTGGTGACCTTTCTTTAAGAAAAAGCAACTAAAGTAGATGTGCGCCTAAGAAAATCCAAATTGCGATTCACTAAATTAAAAGACATATACAACAAACTTTAAAAGTGAAACTATTTTTACAAGCGTATTTGGTAAAGATGAAATGTTCTTATGACATTTTAACGTTACGAAAGGGATTTTCTTCTGTTCATATTTATTACAATTTAAAGTGTTAAATAATGTTACAGAAACGACCTAAAACGCCTGTTGTATTAATTTAAACGAACAAAATAGATAAAAAAAAAGAAAAACTATCATTAAAAAAAAAAAGTAAAAAAAGAAAAGAAATAGAAGTTGAGGAAAAATAAAAATAAGAACTTCTAACAAAGAGCTGTTCTTTTTATTTTTCAGATTTTAGATGCTTAATTCCTTGAATGAAAAGTTGAACTGATGACCCACTACTAAGGTTGTTCCTAGCCTTCCGTTCTCAAACTAGGCCATTCTGAGAGGCTGTTTGATTAAGTACCGTTGATAGTAGTATCGCACGTAAGAGACTTCTAAAACTCTGATTATCAATTCCTTGAATGAGAGATGACTTCATACTCACTAACGAGGTTGTTCTTAGCCATCCGTTCTTAAACTAAGCAAACAGTGAAGTTGTTTGATTAAGTATCACAGTTTGCTGATTTGCACATGCACCATTGCCGAAACTGTGATGCTTGGTTCCTTGATTGGATTGAAGAAGCTCATCACCATGCATTTTACAAGCTGTCCGTTGTTATGTTTTGCAATTCAGTGGTTCTGTTTTGCAATTCATTTTCTGTTTGTTTTAAGTATCATCGATGGTGGTGTCGTGCATGCAAACTTTCCGAAACTCTGATGCTTGTTTTTCTTGAATGGAGAGATGAGCTTATACTTTAGGTGACTTTTAAAACTGCAGTAATTAGTGCCTCGAATGGAGAACGAACTCATTCTTTACAGACCAAGGTGTTCCTGGCCATCCGTTAACATATTAGGCAACAGTACAGCGAAGCTGTTTGTTTTACAAGCTTTTGTCGTTTCGAGAAATCACTACATTAAGCATTCGATGGTGATACACGACTGATGCCAGGTTCTGATTTTCGAATGAAAAGAAGAGTCGCATCCGACCACCGGTCGGCTTTCGACGCAAAACAGCTGTACACACTCGTCCAACGATCCAGTGACTAACTGTTGCAACGAGAAAGTTAGCTTTATTTGTCGTGCAGATTGTCCGCTTGGACGTAAAATGCTAGAAATTTGCTGAACGCTCGGTTTGCGCCGCCCAAGAGTCATTCTGTTTCTGCGTTGCCAGCGTCTGTCGGCTAAATACAACTGTAGACTCCGCGCAAGCTTTTTCACCGCAAAAGTTGTACAGAGCCACACCGAAGGCTAAAATCGACTTTAAGGTCGAAGGTTAAAATCGACCCTAGAGGTTTGAAAACGACGTCACGAAATTTTCAAGACATCATCGAAGAAATTACGGCGGCCAGATGCAACTCTTAGTACTAACTCTACTAATCTTAGTACGTTAAGCATTCCAGTCGAGAGATCAGACGTTTTTTCGTCACCTAAGAGACCGGCCGATGCGTTTGCGACGCTGCGGAAAGAAAGAAGATGGCAAACCACAGGGTTGTTACCGTAACAAACCTCCGTGAGTACCTCCATCTCGAGTGGCTTTTGAAGAAACGTTCGTTTTAAACTCAAAGGGATGGTTGTTAAAGCTCACAAACGCCTGGTTAACGATTTTCTAACGGCAGACACCGTGTTTACAATGGATACAGACCGATTAACTGAGCCCAAAGCGCAAGATCTATCAGAAAACTCCTCTAGGTCGATGCAACGAGACGACTAGACACGGGCGTCTAAAGGCATTTTACAATTGAAGGACGCCCCTCGTGGGCCCTTTAACCTTAACACTAAACTCCTGCTTGATATCCTCGTCCCCAGGTTTCCAAACCGTAACCCCAACCCCCTCTAATCCTAACCCCCTTACCCTCTAACTCTCCCCCCTCAAAAAAACAAAAAACATAAAAAAGCAAACAAAACGAAAAAAAAACTTGCTTCCCTCCTCACTTTTAGCTCTAGGATGCAACACCTTTTTGCCGCCCTCCGCTAGAAGGGAGTAGGGAGTAACGAAAGCTTGACATCAAAGTAGCGTTTTGTATGAGATTTGTTTGCCAAAATTTGAGCGTTTTTAAAAAGCCAAGACTTCGTCAGAGGGGTTTCTTCTTTTCTCCTAAAGCTATCGAATCGATTAAAAGCTCAAAGCAAAGAAATTCAAAACAAAATACAAAAACGGGAAGTTTTAGTTTCTGCACCACAAGCCAAGCACTAGTTCAAACTGGAGATAATAAAAGGAAATCGAATGATCTCACTTCTCAGACCACTGAGCTGCCATTGGTCGGCAGTCTCTTGTTTGGAGACCATTGAGCTGCATTGGTTGGCTGTTTAATCGTTGCGATTGGTCGGCAGTTTTATCGTTGGAGACCATTGAGAGATATAAAAAGGAATTTTTTTTTTTGAGCACAACTTAAACGTTAAATCGTTAGATGTTGTTATAAGGCACCATTAGAATGCGATGTCCTCAAATATTTTCCTCGATATTTTAATAAGTAAACAAAAACAAAACTAAGTCTTGCAACTGGCGAAAACTTTCAATAAGCAAACAAAGCAACAACTTTCCTTTCGAGTTTTTTACATTTTAAACAAAAGACAAACATAGAAAAAAAAAAAACAAACAAAAACAAAAACAAAAACAAAAAACAAAACAAAAACAAAACAGAAAAGGGAGAATGAGTGAGTCGACTGATTTCGCTCAACTGTCTTAAACGAGAAGTCATAAACGTTTGCTTGTGCCAGCAAGTTGCAAATTAAGTTGTAAATGAACTGCACCGCAAAAACTTAACACAGTTTATTAAGCATATTAAGCCTTTGCTGACATGTTAAGACATTTTAAGCCTTTGCTATTATCATGAGGCTTTTGCTCCACGAGCCAAAAAAGTACGCTAGAGTTGACAAACTGCATCGCGGTCAAAAAGTGTAATTACGCCAACACTTTTATCCGTTTTAAGCATTTCGTTTTCGCACGAACAACAATTAAAGCAGCTCGTTGAGCTTAACGACGTTCGTATTTTTTTTCGAAGCCAAAACTTCGGCTATAAGTAGAATGAAGAGGCACTTCACTTCGAAAAACAACAAAGCTGTTCGCAGTCGATAGCAACGAGCGACAACATCTCTGCGAGTCTGGCATCAAGGTAAAACAGTTTTTTACATTTTCATTTGTTAGTGCCACTTTTGCGTACATTATGTATTCAAAAATTTGTTGCTGACGCTAGATATTTTCGTATTTCAATGAACAACAGTTGCAACCTCTAGCCGTTTGCTAAAACAGCTTGCTAGGACAACCAAATCAATCATATGTTGTGAAAATTTCTTTTTGTTCAACTGACTAAGGAAGATCGAGCGAACGCTTTTTTTTTTATAACTTGTTTGTATCATATTGCTATTAAGAAAACAGCGTTGTGTATACTAAACGTGACAATATTGGCAATTATCCGTAACTAAAAATAAGATAGAAATTACAACTTGATACCATATTTTAATTACTCTAACAAAACTAGACGTCATCGCGTGAGAAAATAAAATGTTCATAACACATAATCTATTTTTTTGTTTTTTATTTCTTCTCTTTTTTTCCTTTTAATCTCTTTTCTTTCGTCCAAAAAGCGTTTGATTTTTGCCTCGCCACAAGCGATGAAATCGATAAAAAAACCTGCTCGGACATTCTCAATTCTCAACAACAGAAGCAATCAAAGTTCTAGCTCTCGAGCACGTGCGCCGACAGGTTGATGAAACCGTTCAAATATGCTCGATCGCTAGAATTTAAAGAAAGAAACAAGCCAGGAACAAACCAAAATAAAAAAACAAAAACAAAAATGGACATCTTTAGAACGCTTAAATTTTATAAAATATTTTCCTCTGCGTTTTTAACCAGCTAAACTGTCGTAAGTTTTTTCGGTGCAGTTCATTTAAAAAACTTAGTTTTCAACTTTTAAACGTTTTAGACTTCTCGTTTAAGGCAGTCGAAAGAAATGAGTCGACTCACTCTCTCTCTCCCTATTCGGTTTTGTTTTTGTTTATTTGTTTTTGTTTTTCTTCGTTTGCCTTCGTTTGCCTTTGTTTGCTTTTGGAAAAGTTGTCGCCATGCGAGACTTAGTTTTTTTTTTTTTTTGCTCAAATTGAGCACAAGTGAGTTCTAGTCTTGAAAGTGTGCAAAGTGTGGGCCAAATCTGGTGGACTGGAGTGATGACACGTGAATGCTGGAAATTCCAGACTTTGAGCGGATTCAGCGTACATAGAAAGAAAATGTAGCATTCACGTGGGTCTCTCCTAAGCGTGCCATTGGTCGGTCTGCTGTCCTTAAGTACCCCCTCCCCCCCCCCCCCCCCCCCTCAACGTCACGTTTGCTCAACTTTCTCAGGTCTTTGGCGCCCAGAGAAGCTTGAGGAAGGATAAAAAATGGCGAGGTTTCGGTACTGCGTTTTCTGTTATTCTTATTTGTTTTTGTTTGTTTGCTTGTTTGTTTGTTTGTTTGTTTGTTAATTTTTTAATTTTTTTTTTTTTTTTGTTTGTTTCGTTCGTTTGTTTTGTTTGTTTGTTTCGTTTGCTTCGTTTGTTTTGTGATGTTTTGTTTTCCCTTCTTGATGGCACAAAACAGAAGCAAACAAG
Source organism: Hydra viridissima (assembly GCF_058129835.1). Taxonomy (NCBI): domain Eukaryota; kingdom Metazoa; phylum Cnidaria; class Hydrozoa; order Anthoathecata; family Hydridae; genus Hydra; species Hydra viridissima. The sequence goes on along the minus strand of NW_028324377.1, from coordinate 15,549 downwards.
ACTTTCGGTTATATTCGGTTATATTCGGTTCAATAAAAGTTTGTTGGTTTCTTGCACAACAACAACAACAACAACAACAACAAAAGTCCCTCTGTCCCTCAAAAGCAGTTTCTCCTCTGTCCTAAAGAAGAGCCTCTTTGTAATCGATCTTGTCTGAATGCAGCTCTCTTTGCCTACAGGTTTTTATTCCAACCCCTTTTGTTGTTGTTAGTGCCATGTTGTTGTTATTGTTATACTCTGTAAAAGCAGTTGTTGCTGTTGTACTTGTTTGTTGTTTCTAAAGACACTGTTGTTGCTGCTGTTAGCGCTGTTAGTAATCACCCACTTGGCTTGTATTTTTGTTTCTTTTTTTGTTTTTTGTTTTATTTATAACACTCTCTGAGTAAGTGATGCTGTTGCTGTTGTTGTTGTTACAGTTGCAATGAGTGTTTGTTAATGTTCCCCACTTGGCTTGTACTTTTGTTTTCTGTTTTGTTTTTTTTTTTTTGTTTTTGTTTTTTTTTTCTCACACTCTCTGAGTAAGTGATGCTGTTGCTGTAGTCGTTGTTATAGTTGCAATGAGTGTTTGTTAATGTTCACCAACTTGGCTTGTTTTATAATCTATTTTATTTTATCAACACTCTCTGAGTCAGTGATGGTGTTGCTGTTGCTGTTGTCGTTATTATGCTTGCAATGGAGTTGTTACTGTTCACCCACTTTGCTTGTTTTGTTTTATTTCTTTATTTTATCAACACCCTTTGAGCCAGTGATGCTGTTGCTGTTGTTGTTGTTATAGTTGCAATGAGTGTTGTTAATGTTCACCCACTTTGCTTGTGTTTTTGTTTTTGTTTATCAACACCCTTTGTGTCAGTGATGCTGTTGCTGTTGTTCTTATTACAGTTGCAATGAGTGTTTGTTAATGTTCACCAACTTGGCTTGTTTATAATCTATTTTGTTTTATCAACACTCTCTGAGTCAGTGATGCTGATGCTGTAGTTGTTATTGTGCTTGCAATAAGTGTTGTTAATGTTCACCCACTTTGCTTGTTTTGTTTGTGCTTTTGTTTTTGTTTATCAACACCTTTGAGTCACTGATGCTGTTGCTGTTGGTGTTATTATAGTTGCAATGAGTGTTAATGTTCACCCACTTTGCTTGCTTTATTTGTTTGTTGCTTTTTTTTTTATCAACACCCTGCGAGTTAGTGATGCTGTTGCTGCTTTTGTCATTTTACTTGTATTTATAGTTGTTACTGTTCAGCCACTTTGCTGTTTTTTAATCTGTTTTATTTTATCACCACTCTCTGAGTCAGTGATGATGTTGCTGATGCTGTTGTTGTTATTTTACTTGCAATGATAGCTGTTACTGTTCAGCCACTTTGCTTGTTTTGTTTTGTTTGTTTGTTTGTTTTTTTTTATCAATATCCTCTGAGTAAGTGATGCTGTTGCTGTTGTTGTTGTTATAGTTGCAATGAGTGTTTGTTAATGTTCCCCCCCCCCCCCCCCCCCTTGGCTTGTACTTCTGTTTTCTGTTTTGTTTTGTTTTTGTTTTTTTTGTTGTTTTTTTTCTCAACACTCTCTGAGTAAGTGATGCTGTTTGCTGTAGTCGTTGTTATAGTTGCAATGAGTTGTTTGTTAATGTTCACAAACTTGGCATGTTTATAATCTATTTTATTTTATCAACACTCTCTGAGTCAGTGATGCTGATGCTGTTGTTGTTATTATGCTTGCAATAAGTGTTGTTAATGTTCACCCACTCTGCTTGTTTTGTTTGTGCCTTTGTTTTTGTTTATCAACACCCTTTGAGTCACTGATGCTGTTGCTGTTGGTGTTATTATAGTTGCAATGAGTGTTAATGTTCACCCACTTTGCTTGCTTTATTTGTTTGTTTGCTTTTTTTTTTTATCAACACCCTGCGAGTTAGTGATGCTGTTGCTGCTTTTGTCATTTTACTTGTATTTATAGTTGTTACTGTTTAGCCACTTTGCTTGTTTTTTAATCTGTTTTATTTTATCACCACTCTCTGAGTCAGTGATGATGTTGCTGATGCTGTTGTTGTTATTTTACTTGCAATGATAGCTGTTACTGTTCAGCCACTTTGCTTGTTTTTTTTTGTTTTTGTTTTGTTTGTTTGTTTGTTTGTTTTTTTATATATCCTCTGAGTTAGTGATGCTGTTGTTGTTATTATGCTTTCAATGAGAGCTGTTACTGTTCACCCACTTTGTTTGTTTATAATCTGTTTTATTTTATCAACACTCTCTGAGTCAGTGATGCTGATGCTGATGCTGTTGTTGTTATTATGCTTGCAGTGAGAGTTGTTACTGTTCACCCACTTTGCTTGCTTATTGTCTATTTTATTTTGTCAACACTCTCTGAGTCAGTGATGCTGATGCTGATGCTGTTGTTGTTATTATGCTTGCAATGAGAGTTGTTACTGTTCACCCAATTTGCTTGTTTTGTTTTTTTATTTGTTTTTTTGTTTGTTTTTGTTTTGCTTGTTTTTTTTTATCAATACCCTCTGAGTCAGTGATGCTGTTGCTGTTGTTGTTGTTGTTGTTATAGTTGCAATGAGTGTTTGTTAATGTTCCCCCACTTGGCTTGTACTTTTGTTTTCTTTTTTGTTATGTCAACACTCTCTGAGTCAGTGATGCTGATGCTGTTGTTATTATGCTTGCAATGAGAGTTGTTACTGTTGTAGTTATGTCTGTCATTTGTCCTTGTTAGCAAGTTCTATTTGCCCTCTCTTGCCTTTTTTCAACACAGTTTCTTTCTTTGAGTCATATGGTTGCGAGATCCTCTCAAACTCCATCTCTTTATTTATTTGTTTCTTTTTTTTTTTTTTTTTTCTCATTCTCCTTCTCATAATAGCAATCACTGCTGCCACCATGCATGTAATGCTAGTTGCTCTCATTCTTTTTCATTTGCTAGTGGAAACTTTGTTTCTTCTTGTTGCTCTCTTTTCTTTCTTTTTTCTCTTTTGCAGAGGATTCGAAAAACACAGCTCTTCCTGCAGTTGTAAACATTCCAGGATTCCAGGATGCAGCAGAAGAAAAACACTCTCACTAACTGTCTTCTTTTTTTTAGCATAAACCGTTGCAAACAAACACCTGAACATGTCTTCTTCACAAGAAAACAACACTGTTGTTGCCCCTTCTCCGAACTCTAAAGCGAAAAAAAAGAAAAGAAGGCAGTCACAAGAACAGAGAGACTTAAAGCTCAAAAACAAAGTCAGGGCCGCATTAGTTGCAGCGTGTGGCTCCGTAAACAGGGTTGTACCTTTCTATGGTACCAAGAAGAGGTACGCTGTTAGCTGTCCGATGCCTTTGTGCAAACATTCCTCCACAAGCATTAAAAGACACTTGACTAAAAAAGATCATTCTTGGACTTTGGATGAAGCTTCCATCTTTTACTCTGCAATGGTCAGGAAGTTTCAGCATGCTCGTCTCGAACGCAAGTCGGCTGTCCAAAACCTTACCCCTGTTTGCAATGTTGGAAGTATTACGACCGACTGGACATACACTTGAAAGAGACTCATTTCTACGATTCCAAGACGATCAAACAAAAGATTGCAGAGGCAAAGCGATACGACAACGACAAGCTCTAAGTCCCTCAATTTATTCGACCTGCCTTCTTTGGTATTAAGCCAGTAGCTGAACAAGCGTCTGCATCAGGCTCTGCATCCTCTGCTCCTGGGCCTTCCTCCTCTTTTTCTTCTCCGGTTCTTTCCTCTGATCCTCTTTTAAGCTTGCCCTCATCAGTTGCTGGTTCGTCCGAGGCTCCTTCTGCAAACCAATGCACCTCTGTAGAAAACAAAGAGCTGAACACCGAATCCGTCCTAGACTCTGATTTTAATTCCTTAAAGCACTTGGTTTCCAACTCCTCCGTCTTGACAGAAGATAAGAGACTCTTGTTTCAGCTGGACAAAGATGCTTTTCACTTTTATTACCAGTCAGCAGATGAGCTCTTCAGAGATTTTGAAAAGTGGCTTGTGGTAGCCAACAACAACACTTTGTCACAAGCAAAGATCTACAAAAATGCAGTTGTTGAATATTGACATGTTGTGACAGCACGCTGACGCTGCACCCGAACGCTCTCACCAATTCCAACGTTTTGGAGGATAGATACTTTTCCATGCACTTTAAAAACATTCAGCTCAATTCCAAGCTGAGTGAACTTGACCAAACAAAAGCCATGTCTTGTCACACGTTGTACAACCGCCTTGTCTACCTTTGTCTCCTGTTCGTTTCAGTGAAGCCAGGAATGTCTATTTCGGACTTTCTCATGAGGCCATCCGACGTTTGCGCTGCAAGGTGGAGGAGTTACAAAAAGTGCTGAGGCCCTTTCGTTCTTTGAGGAGGAGCCTTGTGAAAAGCAAAAAATGCATCAACATCATCAATGTCAGTTTGCTGAACGAATATGGCAAGTCTGCATACGTAAGACAGTTAGTGGAATCGATTAGAAAGCCGTCTCTTACACCGACTAGAGACAATGCTGTGTCTCTACGAAACCATCTTCTGCTCTCTGTCACTGTAATTAACAGTTTAAGAAAATCTAACATTGCTCTTTTAAACATTAGAGACTACATGGCTGCTGAGAAGAGTGAGTGTGGATATTGCATTGTGCAAGAGCGCTACAAACAGCATACAAGTACGGAGCCAAAACATTCTAGTGCCGAACGACTTGAAAGTGTTGATCGATATTTATTTGCTGAGATACAGAGACCTTCTTGTCAACGACTCTCACTACATGGCTGCAGACACCAAGACTGTTTTGGAGTTGAGCGACTGCTACAGGCCCCTTTTTCCATCGATGAGACCCAACAAGACGAATGTGTGACACTCGGTGCAACTAGAGTGCCTGTTTACCAGATGGGTTCCTCTGCTATCTCCTCTTGCCTGACGTCCTGCTTCAGAAAAAGCCAAGTAAACATTCCCATGAAGCGTCTTACTCCCACTTGCATTCGCGGTTCGATAGCCACTTACTTTGCCAACAACAGCAAAGAAGATCGCGAGCGGTTTGCTACACTCTACATGAAGCACAGCAGGAACACAATGGATAGCTTTTATGTGTCCCAGTGGAACGCTGCAGAGGAGTTGCGCTTTGCCCTGGGCATCGGACAGTCCTTCGGAGTCATAGAGTCTTTGACTGTTGAAAAGTCTGAGAGACCACCAAAGAAGGAGAAGGATGTGATGGACTGGCTCCAAACTAATGCAGAGGAGTACGGTTTTCATGAGGTTGAGGACATCTTTGAGGAAGATTTAGACTCCGGTTCTGACTCTGAAGAATGTGCTGCTACTTTCAGCTGTACCACAGTGGTTCCGTTTTCTCCAGCTGTAGAAAACAATGTTCCTTTAGAGGATAGCAACGACCATGCCGTAGATTTCTTGTGTGAACCTACCTCAACTCCTGTTTCGTCTGTTCCATCTGAACAAACAATCGCTGGTCCAGTTCTTGAACTATCCCCTGCTCTTGCACAACTAGTTCCTAACGAACAAGCTGTTTGTATGGATGTAGATCAGACTCTAGCTGTTCCTGTTGGCACAGCTTGTTCTCCTCTTGCATTAACATTATTTCCTGATGAACCGGATTTTATTGAACACCATGCAAAACTTTCTCCAGTTTACTTTAATGAGCAAGTGGTTGCCAAACCTGTTTCTGCTTCTCCTTCTCAGCAAGTCGCTTTCTGTCCTTCAAAAGAGGTCTTTTCTGTTCCTCTGACTCCTAGCCTTGTTGCTTTTCAGCAAACATTGGCCAAACCCAGTTTGTTTCTTTCATCTGATCCAGTTTCAGCTGTTCCTGTCCAACAGGCTGGTACTGTTCTTGCAAAGCAGCTCTCACCTTATGCTGTTCAATCTGTTGGTAGCCTATTTAGCCAAAGTCTTGCCTCTACATCCTGAGGTAAATTCTTTTGATTTTTGATTTTTGATTTTAATGCAAATCTCAACACGCTTTCAAAAAATGAAAATGCCCAAATCAACTCCTTGCCCTATTGTTATTGTTAGAGCTGTAAAAAAACAAAACAAAACAAAAAAACAACACAGAAGTGTGTATGTATTTGTTGCAGGACTAATTCTGTGATTGCTTAAATGTTTATACAAGTGAATGATACTAAAACTGATTATGTTTTAGAAGTAAAAGATCCAAGAAGAAAAAAAATCAAGTTGGAAATGCCATCTTTCACTCAAGAACTCATCGGTAATGTAAACCTAATTTATACAAAGATATATAAACACAAACCTCTTCTTGCACAATTCAGATGGTTAACTGTTAACAAAAACTAGCCATCATTGCTAAGTGCACTTTTAGAAAGTTGTGTCTACCCGATTTCTAATGATGAAGTTAGAAACATCACCGTTAGAAATCATGCACAGCTTGTTATCATCTCTAACACTTAGAAACTGTTGATGGTTTTTATGAATTAGAAAAATGAACATGGTTTTATTTTATTTCAGGATCAACTCAGCCAAGAACAAAGGAAAACAAAGCAGAAGTTAGCCAATGCCATTTAGGTAATCTTTCAAAAACCAGTTATTGCTATCAGTGCAAACAATAAGGTCAACAAAAAAAAATAAATAAAAAAACAGAATAAATCTTGTCTTACTTCAAGAACCAAATGAATATTTGATTTAATCACTTTGTGTTATGACTTGAGTTTGTAAAATTTTAGATGAAATAGTTGAAGAGCTGAATGCTTGCCCTGGCCACAACGAATGGTTCAACACCAGAAGTTTTCCACGATGTGCAGCTTTGGTGTTGGCATACATCTTGCAAGACGTGTTTACAGATGTAAGCTCAAGTTGCTCGTACAAAGATTACCTTGGCATCTTGGCAAATCATAGCAGTGACAAGCTCATTCATGTCTTGCAAAAGTACTCCTACCAAAGCATATTAAAGACAAAATTAAAAACATGAAGCTAAAAATTCAAAAAGAGGGTAGTTTAGAAAAGTTTGTTCAATATGGCAATATCGTGAAACCATTTATGTAGTTTAGATAAGTTTGTTCAGTTTGGCAATAAAGATGGGCCTTTTGTGTAGTTTGTTTTATCTATGCTTTTGCAAATATTTTTATCTGTTTCGCTAAAGACATAATAATACAAGAAGTCTGTTAAACTGTTCTCACATTTCTTATTTAAAGATAGTTCAAACTTTTTTTTATCTTAAAAAAAAAAAAAAGAAGTCGTTTGTTATTCTGTGAAAACTTTTAATAGAGTTGCATTTAGAATTACTTCTGATGTTTTTAAGAGTTTGTTAAAAAGCAAAATAATATTTCCTGTGATGTTAAACTGCATAAGTGAAATTTAAAAAAGGAAAACTGCTCCAACCATTTTTCGGAAAAAGAAATCAAAAAGTTCCTTATTTTAAAAGATCTAGACATCCATTTCTTCTTCAGCAAAATAGCGAGGCTTTTTTATGAACTCTTACTCTCTATTTTTTCATATATTTACACAAAGGATTTTATTTAGTTCAATGTAAACATACATAGAAGTATATTATGTTTTTTTTTTTTTTTTTTTGTTTTTATGCAGTCTAACTTTTGTTTCATCTCTATTTTATTTTACGTTTATCTTGTATTTTATCATGCCTTATTGGTTTTTGCGTTTGTGATGTCAAGTTTGTGATGTCAAGCTGCGTAAGCTAACTTAAAAGGGGAAAACTACGCTAACTTTTCTTTGAAAAAATATTCAAGAAGTACCTTAAACGAAAGAGAAAGCACACGAATCTTGCCATCCAATTCTCTTCTGCAAAGTAGCGAGGCTTTTTATGTACTTTTGCTCTCTAATTTATCTCTATTTACGCAAAGGGTTTTATTCAATGTAAACACGTATAAAAGAATACTTTGTTAAAAATAATGTTAAAGGAGTTGCGTAAAAAAAAACGTCTGAATAAAGTTTCTTACAAAAAAAACAACTAAGAAACAAGCGCGCCTAAGAAAAACCAGATCGCGATTCACTAAGTCAAAAACGAAAGAAACAAAGTTTAAAAGGTCTTTCTAGACAACAAATTCTATTTTTGGCAATGCAGTTTTTGTATTTATGCAACCTAACTTTTGTTTGACTTCTATTTTATTTTACGTTTACCTTGTATTTTATCTTGCCTTTTTGTGTTTTGTGATGTCAAGCTACATAATCTAAACTTAAAAGAATGAAACTAGGCTAACTTTTCTAGTAGAATATTATGTTGTTGGTTTTGTATGCAGCCTAACTTTAGTTTCATCTATATTTTATTTTGCGTTTATCTTATATTTTATCTTGTCTTTTTGAGTTTTGTATTTTGTGATGTCAAGCTACATAATTTAAACTTAAAAGAAGAAAACTAGGCTAACTTTTCTTTGAAAAATTGTTCAAAAACTACCTTACACCGATAGAGATAGCTCACGAATTTAAAATAGTGCATCTATTCATCTTCTTCTTCAGCAAAGTAAAGCTTTTTATGCACTTTTACTCTCTAACTTACCTATATTTGCGTAAAGGATTTTATTTAATTCAATTTAAACATAACTAGTAGAATATTATGTTGTTGGTTTTGTATGCAGCCTAACTTTAGTTTCATCTATATTTTATTTTGCGTTTATCTTATATTTTATCTTGTCTTTTTGAGTTTTATATTTTGTGATGTCAAGCTACATAAGCTAAACTTTAAAGAGGAAATTTACGCTAACCTGTCTTTGAAAAACTATTCAAAAACTACCTTTAACAAAGTAGCGAGGCTTTTTATGCGCTTTTACTCTCTAACATACCTATTTTTGCGCAAAGGATTTTATTTAATTCAATTTAAACATGCCTAGTAGATTATTATGTTGTTGGTTTTTTATGCAGCCTAACTTTAGCTACATCTATTTTTCATTTTACGTTTGTCCTTATATTTTATTTTATCTTTTTGTGTTCTGTGATGTCAAGCTACATAAGCTAATGTTAAAAGAGGAAAGCTGCGCTAACCTTTCTTTGAAAAACTATTCGAAATCTATTTTTGAGATAATCTAGATTTAAAAGAGGAACACTACGCTAATTTTGCTTTGAAAAAACTCTCGAAAACTAACTTATTCGATAGAGACAGCACACAAATTTAAAAAATTGTATCTACTCATCCACTTCTTCTACAGCAAAGTACTGAGGCTTTTTATGCACTTTATTCTCTAACATACCTATATTTGCGCAAAGGATTTTATTTAACTCAATGTAAACATACATAGAAGAGTATTGTTACCCGTTTATCTCTCTTTATGCAGCCTAACTTTAGTTTCATCTATACATTATATTGCGTTTACCTTATATTTTATCTTGCCTTTGTTAGTTTTGTGTTTTGTTATGTCAAGCTTCATAATCTAATCTTAAAAGGGGAAAACTGCGCTAACTTTTCTTTGAAAAAGTACTCAAAAAGGACCTAAATCGATATAGATAGCTCACAATTTTAAAAAGTTGCATATAGTCATCTTCTTCTTCAGCAAAGTATCGAGGCTTTTTATGGATTTTTACTCTAACTTTCCTATATTTGCGCAAAGGACATTATTTAATTCAACTTAAACATGCCTAGTAGATTATTATGTTGTTGGTTTTTTATGCAGTCTAAACTTTGTTACATCTATATTTTACGATTAACTTATATTTTATCTTGCCTTTTTGAGCTTTGTGTTCTGTGATGTCAAGCTACATAGTCTAAACATAAAAGAGGAAAACTACGCTAAACTTGCTTTGAAAAACTATTCAAAAACTACCTTTAACAAAGTAGCGAGGCTTTTCATGCACTTTTACTCTCTAACATACCTACATTTGCGCAAAGGATTTTATTTAATTCAATTTAAACATGCCTAGTAGATTATTATGTTGTTGGTTTTTTATGCAGCCTAACTTTAGTTTCATCTATATTATGTTTTAGGTTTATCATATATTTTATCTTTTCTTTTTGAGTTTTGAGTTTTGTGATGCCAAGCAACTTAAGCTAAACTTAAAAGTGGAATGCTACGCTAACCTTTCTTTGAAAATCTATTCATAAACTACCCTAGACAAAAGCTAGATTTAAAAGAGGAAAACTACACTATTTTTACTTTGAAAAAACTTTCGAAAACTACCTTAATCGATAGAGATAGCACACGATTTTAAAAAATTGCATATAGTCATCCACTACTTCTGCAGCAAAGTAGCGAGGCTCTTTATGCACTTTTTCTCACTAGTTTGCTTATATTTACGCAAAGGAATTCATTTAATTCAATCCAAACATATATAGAAGATTATTATGTTACGATTTTTTTTTTCTTTTATGCAGCCTAACATTTATTTCACCTACATTTTATTTTACGATTAACTTTTATATTACCTTTCCTTTTAGTGTTTTGTGTTTTGTGATGTCAAGCTACATAAGCCAAACTTTAAAGAGGAAAACTACGCTAAGCTTTCTTTGAAAAACTATTCAAAAACTACCTTAAACAAAGTAGCGAGGCTTTTTATGCACTTTTACTCTCTAACATACCTACATTTGTGCATAGGGTTTTATTAGATTCTAGTAGGTTATTACGTTGTTGTTTTTTTATGCAGTCTAACTTTAGCTTCATCTATATTTTATTTTACGTTTATCTTATATTTTATTTTGTCTTTTTGAATTTTGTGTTTTGTGATGTCAAGCTACATAAGCTAAACTTAAAAGAGGAAAGCTACGCTAACCTTTCTTTGAAAAGCTGTTCAAAAACTACCTTAGACATAATCTAGATTTAAAAGAGAAAGACTACGCTATTTTTGCTTTGAAAAATCTTTCGAAAACTACCTTAATCGATAGAGATAGCACAGGATTTTAAAAAGTTGTATCTAGTCATCCACTTCTTTCACAGCAAAGTAGCGAGGCTTTCTATGCGCTTTTACTCTCTAACATACCTATTTTTGCGCAAAGGATTTTATTTAATTCAATTTAAACATGCCTAGTAGATTATTATGTTGTTGGTTTTTTATGCTGCCTAACTTTAGCTACATCTATTTTTCATTTTACGTTTGTCTTATATTTTATTTTATCTTTTTGTGTTCTGTGATGTCAAGCTACATAAGCTAATGTTAAAAGAGGAAAGCTGCGCTAACCTTTCTTTGAAAAACTATTCGAAATCTATTTTTGAGATAATCTAGATTTAAAAGAGGAACACTACGCTAATTTTGCTTTGAAAAAACTCTCGAAAACTACCTTATTCAATAGAGATAGCACACAAATTTAAAAAATTGTATCTACTCATCCACTTCTTCTTTTTATGGATTTTTACTCTCTTATTTACCCAAATTTGCGCAAAGGACTTTACTTAATTCAACTTAAACATGTCTAGTAGATTATTAAGTTGTTTGTTTTTTATGCAGCCTAACTTTAGTTTCATTTATATTTTATTTTACGTTTATCTGATACTTTATCTTGTCTTTTTGTGTGTTGTTTTGTCAAGCTACATAAGCTAAACTTAAAAGTGGAAAAGTACGCTAACCTTTCTTTGAAAATCTATTCAAAAACTGCCTTAGACATAAGCTAGATTTAAAAGAGGAAGACTACGCTATTTATGCTTTTAAAAAACTTTCGAAAAATACCTTAATCCATTGAGGTAGTGCACGAATTTACAAAGTTGTATCTAGTCATCCACTTCTTCTATAGCAAAGTAGCGAGGCTTTTTATGCACTTTTGCGTTCTAATTTATCTCTGTTTACGCATATGGTTTTTGTTTATTTCTATGTAATGATATACAAAAGAGTATTTTGTTAAAGATTATGCTGCAGGAGCTGCGTAAAAAAACTCTGGCGACCTTTCCTTAAGAAAAAAGCAACTGAAAGACATGTGCGCCTTAGAAAATTCAAATCGCGATTCACCAAATTAAAAGACGAAAAGAACGAACTTTAAAAGCTCTCACTAGACATTTGTGTTTATGATAGGCAATGCAGTTTTTGATTTTATGCAGCCTAACATTTGTTTCATCTATATCTTATTTTACGTTTATCTTATACTTTATCTTGCCTTTTTGAGTTTAGTATTTTGTGATGTCATGCTAAATAAACTATACTTTGCTAATTTTTATTTGAAAAAATATTCAAAAACTACCTGAATTATAAGCTAGATCTAAAGGAGGAAAACTACGCTAACTTTTCTTTAAAAAAAATATTTAAAAACTACCTTAAACATAAGCTATATCCAAAAGAGGAAAACTATGCTAACTTTTCTTTAAAAAAATATTTAAAAACTACCTTAAACATAAGCTAGATCTAAAAGAGGAAAACTACGCTAACTTTTCTTTGAAAAAATACTCAAAAACTACCTTAAACATAAGCTAGATCTAAAAGAGGAAAACTACGCTAACTTTTCTTTGAAAAAATACTCAAAAACTACCTTAAACATAAGCTAGATCTAAAAGAGGAAAACTACGCTAACAATTCTTTGAAAAAATATTCAAAAACTACCTTTAAACATGATTTAGATTTAATAGATGAAAACTACGCTAACATTTCTTTGAAAAAACATTCAAAAACTACCTTTAAACATGATTTAAATTTAATAGATGAAAACTACGCTAACATTTCTTTGAAAAAACATTCAAAAACTACCTTTAAACATGATTTAAATTTAAAAAAGGAAAACTACGCTAACATTTCTTTGAAAAAATATTCAAAAAGTACCTTAATCGAAAGAGATAGCACACGAAATTAAAAAGTTGCATTTAGTCATCCGTTTCTTCTTCATCAAAGTAGCGAGGCGTTTATGCACTTTTTATTCTCTAAGTTATCTCTACTTACGCAAATGGCTTTTGTTTATTTCAATGTAAAACTTTTCAAAAGAGTATTTTGTTAAAGATTATGCTGCAGGGGCTGTGTAAGAAAACTCTGGTGACCTTTCTTTAAGAAAAAGCAACTAAAGTAGATGTGCGCCTAAGAAAATCCAAATTGCGATTCACTAAATTAAAAGACATATACAACAAACTTTAAAAGTGAAACTATTTTTACAAGCGTATTTGGTAAAGATGAAATGTTCTTATGACATTTTAACGTTACGAAAGGGATTTTCTTCTGTTCAAATATTTATTACAATTTAAAGTGTTAAATAATGTTACAGAAACGACCTAAAACGCCTGTTGTATTAATTTAAACGAACAAAATAGATAAAAAAAAAGAAAAACTATCATTAAAAAAAAAAAAGTAAAAAAAGAAAAGAAATAGAAGTTGAGGAAAAATAAAAATAAGAACTTCTAACAAAGAGCTCTTCTTTTTATTTTTCAGATTTTAGATGCTTAATTCCTTGAATGAAAAGTTGAACTGATGACCCACTACTAAGGTTGTTCCTAGCCTTCCGTTCTCAAACTAGGCCATTCTGAGAGGCTGTTTGATTAAGTACCGTTGATAGTAGTATCGCACGTAAGAGACTTCTAAAACTCTGATTATCAATTCCTTGAATGAAGAGATGACTTCATACTCACTAACGAGGTTGTTCTTAGCCATCCGTTCTTAAACTAAGCAAAACAGTGAAGTTGTTTGATTAAGTATCACAGTTTGCTGATTTGCACATGCACCATTGCCGAAACTGTGATGCTTGGTTCCTTGATTGGATTGAAGAAGCTCATCACCATGCATTTTACAAGCTGTCCGTTGTTATGTTTTGCAATTCAGTGGTTCTGTTTTGCAATTCATTTTCTGTTTGTTTAAGTATCATCGATGGTGGTGTCGTGCATGCAAACTTTCCGAAACTCTGATGCTTGTTTTTCTTGAATGGAGAGATGAGCTTATACTTTAGGTGACTTTTAAAACTGCAGTAATTAGTGCCTCGAATGGAGAACGAACTCATTCTTTACAGACCAAGGTTGTTCCTGGCCATCCGTTAACATATTAGGCAACAGTACAGCGAAGCTGTTTGTTTTACAAGCTTTTGTCGTTTCGAGAAATCACTACATTAAGCATTCGATGGTGATACACGACTGATGGCCAGGTTCTGATTTTCGAATGAAAAGAAGAGTCGCATCCGACCACCGGTCGGCTTTCGACGCAAAACAGCTGTACACACTCGTCCAACGATCCAGTGACTAACTGTTGCAACGAGAAAGTTAGCTTTATTTGTCGTGCAGATTGTCCGCTTGGACGTAAAATGCTAGAAATTTGCTGAACGCTCGGTTTGCGCCGCCCAAGAGTCATTCTGTTTCTGCGTTGCCAGCGTCTGTCGGCTAAATACAACTGTAGACTCCGCGCAAGCTTTTTCACCGCAAAAGTTGTACAGAGCCACACCGAAGGCTAAAATCGACTTTAAGGTCGAAGGTTAAAATCGACCCTAGAGGTTTGAAAACGACGTCACGAAATTTTCAAGACATCATCGAAGAAAATTACGGCGGCCAGATGCAACTCTTAGTACTAACTCTACTAATCTTAGTACGTTAAGCATTCCAGTCGAGAGATCAGACGTTTTTTCGTCACCTAAGAGACCGGCCGATGCGTTTGCGACGCTGCGGAAAGAAAGAAGATGGCAAACCACAGGGTTGTTACCGTAACAAACCTCCGTGAGTACCTCCATCTCGAGTGGCTTTTGAAGAAACGTTCGTTTTAAACTCAAAGGGATGGTTGTTAAAGCTCACAAACGCCTGGTTAACGATTTTCTAACGGCAGACACCGTGTTTACAATGGATACAGACCGATTAACTGAGCCCAAAGCGCAAGATCTATCAGAAAACTCCTCTAGGTCGATGCAACGAGACGACTAGACACGTGCGTCTAAAGGCATTTACAATTGAAGGACGCCCCTCGTGGTTAACACTAAACTCCTGCTTGATATCCTCGTCCCCAGGTTTCCAAACCGTAACCCCAACCCCCTCTAATCCTAACCCCCTTACCCTCTAACTCTCCCCCTCAAAAAAACAAAAAACATAAAAAAGCAAACAAAACGAAAAAAAAACTTGCTTCCCTCCTCACTTTTAGCTCTAGGATGCAACACCTTTTTGCCGCCCTCCGCTAGAAGGGAGTAGGGAGTAACGAAAGCTTGACATCAAAGTAGCGTTTCGTATGAGATTTGTTTGCCAAAATTTGAGCGTTTTTAAAAAAGCCAAGACTTCGTCAGAGGGGTTTCTTCTTTTCTCCTAAAGCTATCGATCGATTAAAAAGCTCAAAGCAAAGAAATTCAAAACAAAATACAAAAACGGGAAGTTTTAGTTTCTGCACCACAAGCCAAGCACTAGTTCAAACTGGAGATAATAAAAGGAAATCGAATGATCTCACTTCTCAAACCACTGAGCTGCCATTGGTCGGCAGTCTCTTGTTTGGAGACCATTGAGCTGCCATTGGTTGGCTGTTTAATCGTTGCGATTGGTCGGCAGTTTTATCGTTGGAGACCATTGAGAGATATAAAAGGAATTTTTTTTTTGAGCACAACATTAAACGTTAAATCGTTAGATGTTGTTATAAAGGCACCATTAGAATGCGATGTCCTCAAATATTTTCCTCGATATTTTAATAAGTAAACAAAAACAAAACTAAGTCTTGCAACTGGCGAAAACTTTCAATAAGCAAACAAAGCAACAACTTTCCTTTCGAGTTTTTTACATTTTAAACAAAAGACAAACAAAGAAAAAAAAAAAACAAACAAAAACAACAAA